>NC_048219.1:14725687-14843898 GCF_002007445.2 Ailuropoda melanoleuca | reverse complement strand
ACCCTTCCCCCCCTCGCCTGCCACCCCGCCCCAGGTGTCTCTTTGAGTTTAGCTGATGGGGGGCAGCTCAACGAGGACTCGCCACAGATCCTACTCGGCAAGAAGATTCCAGTCCTGTTCCTGGTCACCCCCAGGGGCTCCCCTCACCTGGAGGAAAAGCAGAAGGACAAAGCCCAGCCAGGCAGCTGCACGAACAACGCCCCCTCCTGCCAGACAGCTCTTTGCCCAAGCCCCAGGTTCCCCCAGCCCCAGGTTCCCCCCAGGCAGCCACCCTGTCTTTGAAGACTGAGTTTGTGTTACTGCATTTAAAAAAAAATGATAAATTCTAAAGCAATAAAATCCGTACATTAAACACTTCATCCTGGCTATAGCAGCCCTGGCTCCAACAGCCTGGTAGCTCGCTTTCAAGGCAGCTCTGCCGGGGGTGGGGGGTGGGGGCTCCATTAACTCCCAGCTCTGTGGAACTTCACCTCTAAAACACATTTGCAAGGAATATACTGCGGGTTTGAAGGAGATGCAAAGAAATACTCTTCTCAATAACCCTCGGGTCAAAGAGGAAATCACAATGGAAATAGGAAAATATTTTGAATTGAACAGAAATGAGAATGGGAACAAATCAACACTTGTGGGAATGCAGTTAAAAGTGTTCTCAGAGCAGGTGTTCTTAACCTGGGGTAAGAATTCAAGGACCCTGTGAACTCAGTTGGGAAAAAATTATATATTTATTTGAAATAGCCTAGAACAGAAATTCAGCCTCTCCTTGCATTAGGAGTACAGGCAGAGGACCGCAATCGTATTAGTGGTATGTGTGATGTCACCAGCAGATGTCACAGATAATGAATCGACACTGCCCACCAATTTCAGGGTCTGGTTGATTCATTTTCTCTGCCTTGGTCTCGCAATGTGCACCCAGGTTTGCCTAGATACGGGGGCACAAATGGCAACAGTTTATGTTTTTTCTTGCTTTATGAGCTATGTCAGCATGAGTACTGAGGAAAGATGTGTCGAAGTTTGTCAAAGAAGCGGCACGCGGGGCACCTGGGTGGCACAGCGGTTAAGCATCTGCCTTCGGCTCAGGGCGTGATCCTGGCGTTATGGGATCGAGCCCCACATCGGGCTCCTCCGCTATGAGCCTGCTTCTTCCTCTCCCACTCCCCCTGCTTGTGTTCCCTCTCTCACTGGCTGTCTCTATCTCTGTCGAATAAATAAATAAAATCTTTAAAAAAAAAAAAAAAGAAGCGGCACGGGCAAGATTTTCAGGCTACCGTATGTGGAAACATCCACAGGCGGACCTTGCAAAGAGGACAGTTGGCTAGATTCTTAGAGCAGCCTGAAAACCCCTCAGATCCACCATCACCCTCGTTCACTTTTTTAAACACCCTTTCATTTTGAATAGATATAGATTCACAGAAAGTTGCAAAGATGGTAGAAAGAGATCTCATGGACCCTTAACCCAGTTTCCCCCACTGGTTACGTCTTACGTAAGTATATCGAAATCAGGATATTGGCATTCATAGACAGGGTGTATATAGGTCTTTGTAATTTTTGTCTCATGTGTAACTTTGTGTAACCACCAGCACGATCAAGATACAGAACTCTTCCTTCCCTAGAAAGTTGTAACTCATGCTAGCCTTCATCAGTCACGCCCAGCTGTGACTATCTCTACCCTCTGACAACCACAGATCCATTCTCCATCTTTATGATTTTGTCATTTCAAGAATATTGCGTAAATGAGAGGCGCCTGGGTGGCTCAGTCAGTTAAGCGCCAGACTCTTGATTTCAGCTCAGGTTACGATCTCAGGGTCACGAGATAGAACTCCGCGTCGGGCTCTGCAGTGGGCATGGAGCCTGCTTAAGAGTCTCCTTCTCCTTTTGCCCCTCCCCCACTCCTTCTCTTAAAAAAAAAAGAATATTACATAAATGGGGTGAGTACGAGACTTTTGAGATTGGAGTTTTTCACTTAGATAACGTCCTTGAGATCCATTCAAGTTGTTGCATGTATCAATAACTTATTCCTTGTTAGTGCTGCATGGTAGTTTCTTGTATGGACATACCACAGTTTGTTTAACCATTCAACGATCGTAGGACATTTTGGTTGTTTCCAATTTGGGGATATGAACAGCTGCATACATGGCTTTGTGTGGACAAGTTTCATTTCTTCGGGATAAGTGCCCACGAGTACAAATGCTGGATTGTATGGGTGTACGTTGTTTTTAAAGAAATTTCCAGATGATTTTCCAGATTGCTGCACCATCTACATTCCCACCAGCAAAGCCTGAGAAACCTGCATCTTTGTCAGCATGCGATACCGTCACCTTTTAAAGTTTTCGCTGTTGTAATAATAAGTGTGTAGTGACATTCTGTTGTGATTTTAATTTGCTTCCCCCATGGCTAGCGATGTGGAAACTCATGTACTTATTTACCAACTTATGTTCTCTTTGGTGAAACGTCTCTTTGTGCCTTTTGTCCAGTTTCTAATTGGATTGTTTTCTGTGCTGATGAGTTTTTAAGAATTGTGGTAAAATACACATTCCATAAAGTTTATCATTTTCACCATTTCTAAGTGTACAGTTCCATAGCATTATGGATATTTATATTGTTGCTGAACCAATCTCCACAACTTCTTCATCTCACAAGGCTGAAACTCTGCATCCCTGAAACAACTCCCACTTCCCCCTCCCCTCTGTCCCTGGCAACCACCACTGTACTTTGAGCCTTTATTAATTAGACTACTCTAGATAACTCACATGGAATAGGAGGGAGTCATACGGTATTTGCCTTTTTGTGACTGGCGTATTTCATTTAGCATAATGTCCTCAAGGTTCTTCCATGTTGTAGCCTGTGCCAGAATTTCCTTCCTTTTTTACGGCTGAATAATATTCCATTGTAGGGATCCACATTTTTCTTATCCATTCATTCATTGACGATCACTTGGACTCCTTCAACTTCTTGGCTATTATAAATTATGCTGTTATGAGCAGGGATGTACAAATAACTCTTTGAAACCCTGCTTTTAATTCTTTTGGAGATATACCAAAAGGCGGAATTGCTGGTCATATGACAATTCCATTTTTAATGTTTTCGAGGGAATGTTATACTGTTTTCCATAGCGGCTGCACCATTTTACGCCCCCACCAACAGTGCACAAGCGTCCCAATTTTTCTACATTGTTGCAGACACTTATTAGTGTCTGGTTTTTTTTTAATAGTAGCAACCCTAATGGGTGTGAAGTGATATACTGTTGAATTTGAGAATTTTTTATTCTAGATGTTAGTTCTTTGTCAGATACGTGGTTTGCAAACATTTTCTCCCCATCTGTAGCTTTTATTCTCTTAGCAAGATTCTCTTCAGAGCAAATTTTATAATCTCAATGAAGTCGAATTTACTGATTTTTTTTTCTTTTACGGATTGTGCTTCTGGTGTTCTACGAACTCTTCACCAAACCGTAGGTCTGGAATATTTTCTCCTAAAAGTTTTCATAGCTTCATGTTTTAGATTTAAGTCTATGATACAGGTAAGTTATTTTTTGTGTAAGGTGTTCATTTTAGGTCAAATTTAAATTTTTTGCCTGTGGGTGGATATTCATTTGCTCCAACATCATTTGTTAAAGTCTATTGTATTCATTTCTTTAGCTTGTTAATATGGCAAATTACATTGACTGATTTTCAAACATTGAATCAATCTTGCATTCCTGGAATAAACTTCACTTGACTGTGGTATACAGTTCTTTTTATATATTGCTTCACACATTTTGCAACACTTTTGTTTGGTGCATGCATATTTAGGATTACTATGTTTTCTTGGCAGATTGACTCTTTTATCATTATATAATGTCTACCTCTGTCGGGTCATTTTTTTTGCTGTGAGTGCACTTCATGTGATATTAATGTGGCCATTCCTGCTTTCTTTTGATTAATATTTGCCTGAAGTATCTTTTCCATTCTTTTCTTTCAAACTGCTTATGTTGATATTTTTGAAGTTGAATTTCCTGTTGCCATCATATAGGTGGGAAAAAAATTCATTCTGCCAAATCTCCATCTTTTAGTTGATTTATTTAGATAATTTACATTTAATGTAATTGTTAATATATTAGGGATTAAGTCTGCCTTTTTTGTTTGCTTTCTCTTGTTTTTTTTTTAATTTCCTTGTTTTCCTTGCCTTTCTGTGGATTATGTGAACATCTTAAAGAATTCGTTTTGAATTATCTATATTTTGAGCATATCTCTTAGTACAGATATTTTTAAGTGTTTGCTGTAGGCATTTCATTATATATACACAAGCTTATCCCAGTCTACTGGTGTCAACATTTGTCAGTTTGAGTGATGTATAACCTTATTTCCCTTTGTATTCCTTTACTGCCTACATTTACAATATAATCATCTTAAATACTTCCTCTGCATAAACTGAGAACCATATCAGTGTGATAATTTTTGCTTCACTATCAAACATAATTTAGAAGACTCAAGAGGGGGGCACCTGGGTGGCACAGCGGTTAAGCGTCTGCCTTCGGCTCAGGGCATGATCCCGGCGTGGCGTTATGGGATCGAGCCCCACATCAGGCTCCTCTGCTAGGAGCCTGCTTCTTCCTCTCCCACTCCCCCCTGCTTGTGTTCCCTCTCTCGCTGGCTGTCTCTATCTCTGTCAAATAAATAAATAAATCTTTAAAAAAAAAAAGACTCAAGAGGAGGAAAGTCTTTTTATTTGCCCATAATTTTACTCTTCCTGTTGTTCTTCTTTCCGGATGTTCAAAGTTTCCTAATTTTATCATTTCCTTTCTGTATTCCCTTATTTTTCTATCTTCAAGTAATTCCTTTAGCTATTATTTTAGGGCACATCTCGGGGCTACAAATTCTCTTTGTTTTCTTTTGCCTAATAATATCTTGATTTTTTTTTCATTTCTGAAGGATAAGTTTGCTGGATATAGGTTTTTAGTTTGATAGCTCTTTTCAGCACTTGAAAACTGTCATGCCACTTTCTTCTGGCTTCCATGGTTTCTGATGAGAAATCATTCAAATTGCTTTTCCTCTATAGAAAGAGGAATGTTTTCCTCTGCTTTCAAGATTTTGTTTTGTTTCATTTTTAGTTTGCAGAAATTTGTCTATAATGTGTCTTGGTGTGGATTTCTTTGGGTTTATCCTGTTTGGGGTTGCATCTTCTTGAATTCATTGGTTTGCGTCTTGCCACATTCAGGAAATTCTCAGCCATTATTTGTTTCAATATTTTCTTCAGCCCACCCTCTTTTTCCTCTCTTTCTTGAATGCTGATGACATGGCAGTTAGATCTTTTATTAAAGTTCCACAGTTCCCTGAGCTTCTGTTCATTTGTTTTTCAGTGTCCAATTTTTCTGTTGTTCAGATCTGTTTATTTGTATTCTGCAAGTTCACTGGCTTTCCTCTGTCCTCTCCATTTCACTATCGAGCCAATCTATTGCATTTAAAATTTTTAGTTATTATATTTTTTAGTTCTGAAATTTCCATTGATCTTCTTTGTATGTTTTACTTCTTTGTTGAGATTTTTTTTTTTTTTTACAAAATGTGTTTCAAATGTGTTTGTAATTTTTGGTTACATCTTTTCTTTGATGGCTGCTATAAAATTTTTGTCAGACAATCTTAATATCTGTGTCATCTCAGTGTTGGCATCTGTTGATTGTCTTTCTCATTCAAGGGAAAATATACCTGGTTCTTGGTATGATAAGTAACTTGATTGGAACTGGGGCATTTTGGGTATATCCTTATAAGATGCTGGATATTCTTTCAATCAGCTCTTTTAGCAGAGCTCATCTGACATAGCTCTGGGGTAAAAAGGGGAAGTCCTGTATTGTTACTGTCAGGTGGGAATGGAAGTCCAGATTCCCCATTCAACCTCCATTGACACCATAGTGGGGGAAGGACTATTTGTTACCACAGTGTGGGGGTAGGTGTGCAGGCTCCCCACTAGGCCTCTACTGATACCACCCTGGCTGGAAGAGGCAGATGTGCCTTGTTTCTGCTCTCCACTAACACGATGTGTGTGGTGGTGGTGGTGGCAGTGATAGTAGTGGTGGTGGAGAGGCCTCTTTAAGTCTGAGTGGTGATGAAAGTCCCAACTTTTCACTAGGCCTCCTCTGACACCACCTTAACAGGAAGGGGGGTTACTTTGACATAGCTGGGTGGGGGTAGAAGTCAAGGCTGCCCATGTTATCTCTACTGACATAGCATAGAGAAGCTTCATTACCACTTAGTGGATGTGAAGGTCCCAGTTCTCCACTTGGTCTCTTTTGACACCACCTGGAGAGGCATGGGAGAGGGCCAAGCACCTCATTTCAGCCTGATGTGAATGGAAGTCTAGGCTTCCTGCTCAGCCTTTGCTGGTGGGGGTGGGGATGGAGTCAAAGATTTTCTTTGATGTTTGGCTGGATAGAGTACTTATTATCTAGAAGTTTTCTGCCTTGCTAAGATGCTCTCTTCTTGGTCTTTTGTCTAGAGAAAGCAGACTTTACTCAACTTGTCTTTTGCCTGCACCCATTGACATTTCCAGGTTGCTGGCTTCTCTGGCACCCAGTAGGGTATGTAAGGCAAAAATGATCCAGGGAGCTCACTTGAATCATTCCTTGGTTCCTGAAATCCTTAGCCAGTCTGTCTACCTTTCAGAGCCTTATGTTTGTTTTGAATATCATGTCCATGGTTTTAACTATACTTAGCAGGAGGAATAGGGAAAAGTACATCTACAATTTCTTTCTAAATGCAGAAGTCCAGTCCCACTTACTAAGACAATGACCTAGAAAGAAAGAAAGAAAGAAAGAAAGAAAGAAAGAAAGAAAGAAAGAAAGAAGAAAGAAGGAAAGAAAGAAAGAAGAAAGAAAGAAAGAAAAAAACTAGATCAAGCTTTTTTGCAAATGCTGGGCAATTTGATTATTTTGTTCTAAGGCTATGTCAGCAAATTCAAGAGCCAGTCTGCCTGCAGTTCGAGTTGTCCCCATAATTAAGACCAGGACTTGGTGTGATTATTAATAGTGTACCTCCACAGTTTGGCCTTAAAGATTTTGATAGAGTGTGTGCAACCTTGAAAAAAGAAACTTGCTAAATAAGCCGGTTTGGGAAGCCACTTTGTCATTAAGATGAACAACAAATTCCTTCCGCTCATCAACGTTTTCACACTGGGTTTTGATGTCTCAGAAACACTGGCTGGGAACCCTCCTCGTAAAACCAGTGTATAGTAGTGAGGTACAACCAGCTTTTCAAGCCACTTTCCACAAGATGAGTATTCAAACCACCCCTTGTTACAAAATTTACCTGTTTTACTCCCCCACTGAGAACACGAAGGCAATCGAGAGGCAGACCCTTTGAGGTGAAACATGAAGACGATTGAGGCAATGGTTCTGGCTCATTCAGAGTGTGCCTGAGCCTGCCACTGCCACTCCAGCAGTTGTGCCTGTCAGAATTTTACCTCCATCTGTTCACTTTCAACAGCCAATACCATGGTTTGCTCAGGAGCTCATATTCTCTTGTTGAAATTTTCTTAAACAGTTATTTCGCCATCAAGAAATTTGCATTTAATGTCTTACAGGCATCATCATATAAACATAGTAAACAAAGACCAATAAAATGCCCTAAACGTCAACATCTGTTCACACAACTGTAAGGTAAAGAACCCACTTAACCCCCATCTCCTGACTGGTTGTTCAAACATGCTTTTTCGAACACATTAAAATGCGGTATTTTAGGGTTCAGCCTATGAGGGCATGTTTTTCTAGCTTGGCTGCCCCTTTTGACCCCAAATCTTTAGCCAGATCTATGGTTTGGTCCCTCATTTTCTCTCCCTCTCCCCCAATATGTGGGCTTTTTCATTCCAAGGTGATTTTTTTAAAAAAAATTTGTGATAAAATATACATAACGTAAATTTTACCATCTTAGCCATTCGTAAGTGTACATGGATGGGAAGTGTGCTTTTATTTCTTGAGTTAGGGTTTTCCCATGAAGTCTTTGTCTGACTTTTGTTTGCTTTGTTAGGGGAGTTAACAGTTTGCCACCATCTTTGTCTTCTCTTCTACCTTCCTTTTTTTTTGCCCTCTGTTCCTCCTCTCTCTCCTGCTCCTTTTTTTGTAGCATGTTTGGTGACTGTCCCACGTATTGGTGGGGTCTTGCTTAATGTGGAAAAGAGATCTTCTCTTTGCTCTCAGTGAGTATGAATTCTGTTCAGTGCCTTTCTGAGACAGACCTGGCGAAGTGAATCGCACACTAATGACCAAGCTCCTAGTGGTACCACCACTCCACAGTTCACTTTGCTAACATGGTTACATACTCAGCACAGCCACACAGTTAGCTCAGGCAAAAGGCGTGCTGTCTCCCAGATTCCTTAGTGCAGAATAGGGCAGTGAGATAATGGGAAAGAGACGTTCTTAGTGTGGTTCCCCAAGTCTAATAAATATTTTCAGAGAGCAACAAGAAAGTATTTCATCTATAAAACAATAAGATACGATAAAGTTCTCATGGAAATAAAAATGATAATTCACATTTCAAAAATGAGTGGAGGACAAAGTCAAGGAAATACGACATAGAGTAGGACAAAAAGATAAAGGATTGAACAATAAGAGAACAGTGAGAAGAGACATAAAGAATATGCCTTAGAAATCCCACCTCTGACTAGGAAGTCCTCAGAAAGAAAGAAAAGAAGGGAGGAGAGGGAGAGATGCAGAAGAAAGAATCTAAGAAAAAAAATTCCAAAATGAAAGACATCAGGCTCCTGATTGAAGAGGCTCACCCCATAAAGGGGACACATCAGAAAGAAAAAAAAAGACCCATATCAAGACACATCTTAGAAAGGTTTTAGAACCTGGGATTAGATCCCTTAAAAGCTTCCAAAAAGCAAAATAATGCAAAAGAAGTCACCCACACTGGACTAGGATCAGAATGACATCACACTTCTCAGTAACAACATTGGATACCAGAAAGCAACAGGATGATAACATCAAACATCTTATGGAATATGTTTTCACCTGGACATTTTGTACCTTGCCAGGCTATTAGTCCATTGTGAGGGCGGAATTAAGATAACTTCACCCCTCCCTAGGCAATTTGCCTGCTTGAAACTCTTTCACAGAAAACACTGAGAAAATGTTCCAGCACCTCCCAAGTGTAATCCAAAAGAGGAGAAGTCATGGGATTCAGGCAATCGGGGGTTCAACTCAGGAGAGACCGGGGGAGAAGGTGCAGATTAACAGCTGAGAGGGACTCCAGCCCGGAGCGGAAGACGAGGTCGGACACAAGTATGTAGAAAGAATTAAGGATATGCATATGGAGAATTCTGCAAGTAGAAGTGATCATTAATTTTCAAAAACCACTAAAAAAAAAACCTACATGAAAAGATATGTATCGCTCAGCTCTGCGGTAAACCATAAATAATTTGCTGTGTATCATAATGATAATAATGATTTTATAATAAAATCATAATCCTTAGGCTGGTGAGGAATCTTCCCTTTGCAAGTAACTCAAAGTGGCTTAAACCATAAAGAGAATTAGAGTAGGTAGCTCGCGTGATTGACAACTTTGAAGGCATTTTAGGCTCCAAATGAGCTGGATCCAGGAGCTCCCTAAAATCTTTAATGTTCACCTCTCCCCTGCCTATCTATTAAAGTAAGACTGCCTTTCCTCGTAGTTCTAAGGTGGTTTCCGGCCCCTGCTAGGGGTTTCGTGCTTCCTCCTTCATGTCTATCAGGAGGAGGATATTTCTCTAGGGGCTCCTACAAAAGCGCAAGGAAATTTTGTTCCAGTTTCCACCAGGAAACCTCTCATTGGTTGGTACTGGGTCGCATACCTTTTCTTGACCAATCACTATAGCTTGGGGGATGGGGTTCAGCCAATCAGAGCCCCCCATAGCTAGAGCCCGAGTCGGCATCTGGAGAGGGCAGTGTGTTATGGGAGCTGCGGATTTCTAAATGGAACTCAAACCACAGATAAAAGGGGAAAGTGAAGGGCGGTTACGTGGCCACCAAACAGCAAATATGTACTTTACAGCACAAACTATGTAGCTACGAATAGTGAACTAGCTGTAAGGGGCCATGCAGATTGGGGAAATGAGTCAAACCCACAGCCATCATAATTCAAAATCAATAGAGAATGTCTGAAATGTATGGATCAATAAAGAGCAGTTTAAACAATATTATTTAGAAATATGGAGGTAGCTAGTAGGAAAAAAACAGCTGCAAGAGTTATAAAGGCTTATAAATCGTTACCTCCAGGGAGCCGGGCTGGGCATAGAGTGACGTAGGGCAGGGCATTATGGTTTTTCATAAGTTCTTTGTACAGTTTGACTTTAAAACTGTAACTTTGTTAAAAAACCACAACTGTAACTTTGTGTGCTTTGATTAAACGTTTTAAAAAAAACACCTCCAAGCTTTCATGAAAAAATATGAAATTACACAAAGTGAAAAGCAGGGGCGTGCTGTCTTTGCTTTATGACGAAGATGTGTAAGCGTGGACGATTCAAAACAGCCCCCTTGCCTCCTGCCAGCGATTTTTCGGTGGAATCCGAATGCACGGCTGTGCGCGGTATTCTGGGGCTTTATGTCGCCTCCAGCACATGCGGCACATCCCCAGGGGGAAGGGGAAAATGTGCCCTCGTTTGAGAAGTATAGATGAAGACACATCAGTGCAAAGAGTTGGAAATGTTTTAAAAAAGGAACACTCAAACTGTACCCCAGAGGAACTCCACGGCCAAGGCTCCCTGTGCTTAGAACACAATGCGATAACACAAAGAGGAGTCTTAAAAGACGCTGGCTTTGGGGTGCTGTCAAGAGTCCTGTCCCGCCTCCCTTTTTCCATGAGGCCCAATCGGTACTGCATTGTTGTTCCTTTGTCGCCCGGCAGTGTGGCCGCGCCCTTGGTTTCTCCTCCTAGCGCACAAAAGCCTTTTCTTTAGTTTGTACCACCAGCTTCATCCAAAACAGTACCTTCCTCCAGGGACCCAGGACCCGGCAGGGTAGCATCCTGGAAAGAGCAATTTCTGGGGCAGAAATATAGGATGTCCCCCTTGGGGAGGCTTAGGGGTGAAAGGAATGACCACAGAAGGGGAGAGCGGTTTCGGCACCACCCGTCCTTCCCAGCTGCTGTGTTTGGAGGTCACCACCGAAATATAAAGGCAGCCCCTAAACTGATGATAAATGGCCGGAAAAGGTCCTGTTTAAAAACTAGTGACTTCCTGTTTCACCAAGGGGAGATTTGTATATAACTTCGAGGGCAAATTATGTCCTAATTTAAGACAAATCTTTTTTTTTTTAAGATTTTATTTATTTATTTATGGGAAAGAGAGAGAGAGGGAGAGAGAGAATGAGCAGGGGGAGGGGCAGAAGGAGACGCAGACTCCCCGCTGAGCAGGGAGCCTGATGCAGGACTCCATCCAGGACTCCGGGATCATAACCTCAGCCACCCAGGTGCCCTAAGACAAATCTTTTGATGGGACTTTTGGTTCTGCGACTATAAGGCACAACATTCTTCTTTGAACCGGAGTCTTGGGTCGGTGAGGACTGATACTGCTCTTCACAATGGTCTCGACACTGTCTTCCCTGAGGGTGGGGTTACCTATCTGCAGATCATGGGGAGCAGAGGCTGCGGGTCTTTTTTTTTCTCCTCTTGTTGGACTGCAGAGGAGACAGGACGGGGCCAAGCAGCTGAACAACTGTAGGGAATAGAGAGACAAAGCAATTGTGCTGTAAAGAGGAAGGTAACTCCAGGGGTACGGCCTCAGGCTGGAGCCGGAGGGAGATAGCCCTCTGCACCAGAATTCCCTTCTGCTCCCCACAAGGCTTCAGTAAAATTTTGTGTAATGTTACAATCGGGTCTTAGCTGTGTTCTGGGGGAATTTAGTATCGGATTTTTAAGAGAACAGAAAATTATTACAAGTAATTCTCATCAACTCCTGGGAAAACCTTAGAGTCCGTCTTTCAAGGAAAAAAAAAACTGAAGCAGAAAACCACAGAGATTCTAGGTTAGCAATCCTTCCTGATTTCTAAATAACTTTCATGTCAGTTGGGATGTCAGATTATTTGCATGAACTATATAGAGTTTTTCTCCTTCGTTTTTTAAGGTTTTATTTATTTTTTTGAGGGGGGAGGGGAGAATTTCAAGCAGACTCCCTGCTGAGCCTGATACAGAGCTCGATCTCACAACCTTGAGATCATGACCTGAGCCAAAATCAACAGACACAACCGACTGAGCCACCCAGGTGCCCAGTATGAACCATACACTTAATGCCTACATTGGAATTTTGTGTTTTGTGTTGATGGAATACCCCTCCCACAGCACACCAGATAAGATAGTTACTGATAAAAATTTAAATTACACAGAAATAACTAATACAAAAATTTTGATTCAAATTATGATCGTGAAACAAAAACCCTGAGCTAAGGATTGCATCCAATTCAAATGATAATATTGGGTTCCCAAATTTATATCCCTTATTTCACTGATTGAATCCCCCAGTTTTCCCATCGTTTTGCTGATGAACAGAATGCTGGCCCTAAAGTGGACTGAATTTTCAGGAAAGTGGCCCCAGCCACCAGGAAGCCTCACAATGGGGAGCCCCTCCCTGGTTGCTGAGCAGCTGTTCTGCCTGGATGGGAGTGGTCCCTCTGGGGGCTGGAGAGCCCCTCACAATTGTGTTTCCTCTTCCCCTCTCTTGCCTGGAGCAGATATTCCCCCAGGGTTATGGGCTCTCAATCAGCTGTCCTTTGGAAGCCAACCTCCCCTTTTCTCTCTGGGCCTCCAGTCCACAAAGTCCCTGCTCTTTGCTTGTGGCTGAAAAATTGACAAGTGCCTCGTCCAGGCATTCAGTGGGAGGTAAGAAAGTGCCACCATTGAGCACTGTCTTTGGCATCAGAGAGCCCGACTCAACTGCTTACCCTCTGTATGACCTTGTGTGAATGATTTCAACTTGGATCTGAAGTAAGGGTTGGTACAGTCCTAGCTCACGGGGTTGCTGTGCTGATGACTGAGATATGTGTGTGTAGCACTCGGTAGAGTGCCTGGCACATGGTAGGCATCCCATACAAGCCAGTTACTAATACCACTTCCTGCTGGAAAGTAAGGAAAGGGGAAATCATTTAGTTGAGTCTAAAATGCAAAATCAGCACTTCCATATGAACTTCAATTAATAATAGCAACTGTTAGGCCGGGGCCTTGATAGCTCTCATTTTTGGCTTGTCCAAGAGCAGAAACAGATGAAATAAACAAGACTGAGTTGTTCAAGAACGTATCAACTCCTAGTTAATCAATATGTAACGAAGGTAGTCTTTGAAGCAAGCCTGAAAGGCCAAGTAGACATTTGTCTGGCAGATAAGGGGCCAGCCAGGATGGCAGAGACGTGGCTGGAAGCCTGCACTCCCCTGCACTCCCCACCCTCGCTGTGTCTCCCCTGCCTGGGGCAGACATCATGAATCAATCATAGCATCTCGTCTTGCTGAATCTGGATTCTGCCTTACCCTAGTTTTCTTTCTCTTTTCATTTCTCGGTACTAAAGTATTTTAGAGCAGATCTCAGACACTGTGTCATTGTAGCCCTGCAGGATATATTTCTAAAAAAGATAGATGTTTTCCTACATAACAACAAGGCATTATCACACTTAACAATTAGCAAAAAATCTTTCGTATTGTCTAATACTGAGCTCCTAATCAAATTTCTCCAACTGTCTCAAAATATTTAGGATTATGTTTAACACAGCCGTGTACCAGTGGCCGGGGTTTCAGGCAGGAGCAGTGATGTTTCCAGGCACATGAGTCAGCAGCTGCTCTTTGAAGAAAGGGAAGGAGGGGCGTCTCCTACCTCAGGGTAGCTTGTGCCTTTGCAGGGTTCTTCCTGGGCTGTGAAATCATCTGTTGTCTCCCTACCTTTCTGAGGATTGCCAGTTCCCTGAATCCTTTGTTCTGCCGGGAAGCAAGGGAGCCTTCCTTGTAAATAGGACTCTAGGAACCGAGGGTCCCGAGGTTTTCCAGGAGCAACCCTAGCTGATCAGACCCTGTGCTACCATGAGTGGGTAGGTGAGACAAGTAGGGGGGTTATGCGGACCCTTCGTCCTCAGGAAGTTGCCGATTCTACCCTGGAAGGCTGACGTGGGAGTTAGACCTCCCCCTGCTCAGGCTGTCCCAGGGCATCAGTCCCCTCTGCACTCCAGGGAGCAGAGGCCCTGTGTGCTTTGGAATCAGCTGCCAGAGTGCCAGCAGGGACTGGCATGGATTTTCCATTTCCTGTGCATGTTTGGGAGGAATTGGAGACTCAATTTCAGGATGCCTGGGCTTGCACAAAGGCGGTGATGATGTCTATTGTCTGGGAAATGGTCCATTGTGGAGATGGGGTGGGGAGGGCAGCAAATTAGGGAAAGAGTCTCCAATCGATGATGACTGTCGATTCCTTCCTCAGGGAGCTGAGACTGTGCTCCTGCAGACAAAGGTCTGATTTAGTGCAGGGCGCACTGAAGTCAGAGAGACTGTCCTGGGGGTGCTGCGGGTTTCAACTCAGGTCCACAGTCCTCAGTGTCTTGCGAAGGTCAGGGGCTCCGCGGCAGGGCAGGAAGAGGAGCAGAGCAGCCTAGTAAGCGGTGGCAGGGGTCACGGGCCAACTTTGGGATGGAAAAAAGAGCTGAGGATTTGTATGTCAGCTTCGTGTTCTTTATGACACCGCCTTAGCCCTCCCAGGGACAGTGGGGCATTGATCTTTCCTGTGTCTCTCTCCTTTTTGTTTCTTTCCCTCTCTCTCCCTTCCCCTCTCCCTTTCCCTCTTTCCTTCCCTCTCTCCCTCCCTCACCCCCCCTCCTTTTCTTCTACTTCTTCCTTCCTTCATTTATTCGCTCCTTTGTCCAATGACCAATTATCAAGGGCCTTCCTGTATGTCAGCCACTGTGCCCAGAACTTAGGTTAAGAAGGTCAAAGAGGCAGACTCAGTTAATATAATTTAATGTTTAAAATCTTCATCTTTCACTTCTCCGTTGTTTTAAAATACCTGATGCTAAAATAAATTATTATATATCGTTGCCCAGCCTCTCCAGGAAAAAAAAAAAAAAAGAGGCAGACTCGGTCCCTGCCCGCTTGGAATTTATAGGCTCAAGGAGAGACAGGCACCAGCCAAGTGACACAGAGGTAATCGCAATGCAAGTCGGAGGAAGTGTTGTGAGGAAACCAAGTATGGAGACAGCACTCCACTCTCTCTCTTGCTTCCTCCTGCGTGCCATCCACTAGCCTTCTGGGACATGCCGGGTGTGCCGTGCCAACCGGTTCCCTGCCCTTGTCCCTCTCTTCGCTCACAGCTGCGACTACCTGTGTCCCTCCTGTGACTTCCAGCTCTGTGTTGAGCGAGCTGCCAGCGGGGGGAGTTTGAGAGCTCTGGTCTGACCTCCTGGGACTCTGAGTCCAGACTCCTTGGCTACTGGTTAGGCCTTAACCTTGAGCCTCAGACCTAATTCTGTGCCAGAGAGCCTATCTTTTCTTTTTAAATTTACACAGTTATGTATGCTATTTTTTATTGAGGTATGATTTACACATAAAGAAATAGATTTTTAGCTCGGTCAGTTTTGCTTCGTGTGTTTTGAGGCTGGTATTAGATGCATACACATTTGGGGTTGTTCTGTCTTCTTAGCTATTTGATTCTTTTATCATATGAAATGTCCCTCCTTATCTCTATTGGTCTTCCTTGTCTTGAATTCATTGCATCTGATATTAGTATACCCACCTGGCTTTCTTTTAATTTCTGTTTCTATGTGGTATCTTTTTCCCATCTTTTTACTTTTAATCTTTCTGTTTTTTTTTTTAAGATTTTATTTATTTATTTGACAGAGAGAGAGACAGCCAGCGAGAGAGGGAACACAAGCAGGGGGAGTGGGAGAGGAAGAAGCAGGCTCCCAGTGGAGGAGCCTGATGTGGGGCTCGATCCCAGAATGCCAGGATCACGCCCTGAGCCAAAGGCAGACGCTTAATGACTGAGCCACCCAGGCGCCCCAATCTTTCTGTGTTTTTATACTTAAAGTGAATATCTTATAAAAGGATATAGTTGGGTCTTGCTTTTTTATTGTCAATTTCTGCCTTTTAATTGGAGACTTTAGTTCATTTATATTTAATATAATTATTGATTGGTTGGATTGAAAAGTACCATTTGCTATTTGATATCTATTTTCCCATTTAAAAAATTTTTCCTCCCTCTTTTCCTGCCTTCTTTGCATTCTTGAGAATCTTTCGTGTTCTATTTTTTTCTCCTCTACTAGTTTTTTTTTTAAAACACATCACTTTTAAAGTGGTTGTTCTAGGAATTGTCACATACATTCTTAAATGATCAAAGTCTACCTTGAATTTGTATTATCCCACTGCACACAGACTATAAGAATCTTACAACAGTAGATTTCCATTTCCTCCCTCTTTTGTTCTATTTTTGGCATTTATTTTATTTTTACATATGTTAACTCCCAAAATGCATTATTATTATTTTTTGCTTTAAATAGTCATTTTTCTATTAAAGAATTAAGAAAAGTCCTCCACATTGACTCATATACATTAGCATTTCTGGTGCTCTTTATTTTTTGATGGGGATCTTAGTTTCCTCCTGGTACCATTCCTGTTTCAGGGGAGAGGAGCAGGGAGCCAATGGGGGGAAGGGAGCCTGGAGAAGTCAGTTGGGGTATCACTTGCTATATTTTGTTTATAGCTTCCCAGTGGGGTCCCAAAGAAGGAGGCAGCTGTGTGTTATTGAACTTGTTAAAGAAGCAGGGAGAGAGGGGGTGCTGGAGAGTGCAATTAGCCAACGGTTTGAGACTGATGAAGTGGATAATGAGAGGTGCTAACGCAGATTTTTGTGCTAAAAAAAGGAGACGGGGGAGAGACTGTTGCACATTAACGTGCTCAGGCCTGATCTGTCAGGGACTGACTCCTTGCCAAAAGGCCAAGGGCCAGAGGACACCAAGGCTGGGCCAGTACCTCCTTCCCAGGCAGCCTCCTTGGGGATTCTTACCATCATTATCCTCATCATTAACACCTGAGATCATACGAGCCAGGTCTCATACTGAGCAACTTTTATGCTTTACCTCACTCAAGGTCCAAATCAACTCTATGCAGTTGGTTTTATTATAACCCATTTTACATATGAGCACACTGGAGTGCAAGGAATTAAGGGATTTTCCATTGTCACTGTGGTCTGATACCAGTGCCTGATAGATACAGTCTTGGTCTCTGTCTCATGGTAAAGTTATACTTGGCTCCAGTGAGTGTCCTCAAAAACGCAGGGACACATCCTCCAGCACCTGCTGTGCTTGAGGCTCTGTGCCAGACTCGGAGCCATGCATGTTCCATTTCTTCTATTCTGTTTTGTTTTTCAATTATTGCTAACATCACCCAATGAGAAAGGTACTTTTTAAAAAAAATTTTTTTTTTAAATTTTTTTTTTTAAAGATTTTTTTTTATTGATTTATTTGACAGAGATAGAGACAGTCAGTGAGAGAGGGAACACAAGCAGGGGGAGTGGGAGAGGAAGAAGCAGGCTCCCAGCAGAGGAGCCTGACGTGGGGCTCGATCCCGGAACGCCGGGATCACGCCCTGAGCCGAAGGCAGACGCTCAACCGCTGTGCCACCCAGGCGCCCCTAAAAAAATTTTTTTAAAGATTTCATTTATTTATCTGACAGAGATGAGACAGCCAGCGAGAGAGGGAACACAAGCAGGGGGAGTGGGAGAGGAAGAAGCAGGCTCACAGCGGAGGAACCTGATGTGGGGCTCGATCCCCATAACGCTGGGATCACGCCCTGAGCTGAAGGCAGACGCTTAACCGCTGTGCCACCCAGGCGCCCCGAGAAAGGTACTTTTCAACCCAGTTTTACAGAGGAGAAAACTGAGTATTAGAGAAACTAAATACTTTGTCCAAAGAATCAAATCTAGCAAATTGTGGAATGATATTGGAATGTATTACACTTTTGGCCAATAAGTATATATTGAATGCCTACTATGTGCTAGGCTTTATTCTAGGTATTAGAGGTATAGCACCGAATAGAACAGATGAAAATCTGCCCTCATGGACCCTTATTCCTGTGTGTGTGTGTGGGGGGGAGCACTGGTAGACAATAAACAAGTCAGATGGAGGTAAATGATATAGAGATAAAGAGGAAAATAGGCAGAGGAGGTGGAAAGGGAGGGTGTGGTATGGAAGGCATCATTTTGGGTATAAAATGTTAGGAAGGTCTTACTGAGAATGTGACTTTGAGCAACAACCTGAAGAAGCTGAGGGGTTCAGACCATGGATATGTATGAAAGAGCATTTCAAGCTAAGGGGAGAGCAAGTGCAAAGATCCAGAAGCACAGAGTTGCCAAGTTGCCCAACTCCATGTACAGCATTCACAGAGCAAAGCAACAATGTGAAGGGCATCTTCTGGGGTTGTGCAGTGAGTGGGCCCAGAATGAGGCAGAGAGGGTGAGTGGCTGGAGCAGAGCGAGGGAGGGGGAGAGAATGGTCATGAGTCAGAGGAGTAATTGCAGCCAAGTGTGGGGGGGGTTATCTTGCTCATTCTCCTTATAGACAGTCTTCTCTGATGTGAATTAAGATGATTGATCCCCAGAAGGGCAGTCAACAACTTTGATAGCATCCAATGTGCCCCTGAGTTTTGCCTTCCTCTTGGGTTCTGCCACCCTGTTGCCTCTTGCCCTCTGGCTGAAGTGATCCCACTTTAAATACCAAAGTGTCCCACCAGCTTTCTCCCTTAGCCCAGGTGAGACAGCCTGCCACTGTGAAAAGGACTCACCCAAAACCTGTCACTTGCCCACTGGGTGACCTGAGCAAGCACCTGCCTCTGGGGCTGTCCTCCCCCACCTATTGAGTGCCAGAGGATCACCCACTTGACAGTGTGGTTGTAAGGCTTGAATGAGGCAATGCCCACTCTGGGGCAGTGGGTAGAAGGTCATTCTCTCACCCCTGTGGTGTATAACCACTCCCTCCTCTTCTCCTGGGTTCCCACCACTGGAAGTTCTGCCTCCTTTTTCTCCACTCATCAAAATCCTATGTGTCATCTTTAAGGTCCTCAAGACACTCTCCCCATTCTCACTGATTAACATCTCCATAATTCCTAGGCATCGTGTTCACTGGAGAGGCAAGGAGAAGGGTTTGGCATCAGACAGATTCCTGACTTGCCTCCACCTCTGGGCAACTTTAGGAAAGTCACCGAACCACTCAGTTTCCTCATCTGTAGAATAGAATCTGGTCATAGAGGCATTTTGAGAATGAAAAAAGATGATGCAAGGAAAGCACTTAGCGCGGACAGCTCAACTCAATGTTACCAGGAGCATTTCAGTAGGATCCCACAACTTGGCCCTCAGATAGACCACTTAGAGTTTATCTAGACAAGAGGTCTGCAAACTTTTTCTGTAAAGGGCCAGACAGTAAATATTTTAGGCTTTGCAGGCCATTTGGTCTCAGCTCCTTGATTCTGCCATTGTATCTCGAAATCAGCCATAGATGATATGTAAATGAATGGGCACAGCTGTGTCCCAGTGTAACTACACTCACTAAACAGGTGATGGGCTGGATTTGGCCCTAGGGGCCATGGTTTGCCAGTCTTTGATTTAGCTCAATCCCCTCACTTAACAAAAAGAGGAGAAAGAAGCCCAGAGCCAACAAGCCACCCATCTAAGATGGTTGAGTCACCCAAGCACAGAAGGAGAGCAGGCAGGCAGGAAGCCTGACTTGGGATTCTGTCCTGAAGTGTTCTCTTATTGGTCCATGTGGGCTAGTTTTCTCTCCCCCTTTGGTTTGTCAGTTGCACACATGCTAGTTATTCATTCAATATTCATTTGATTGGTTTAATATAACCATACATCTCTGACACCATCTTGGAAACATCTCAATTTGTCCTTTGGAGACAGCTGTGAAAACAGAGGTGAGGAAGGAATTCTGGGCTGGCCCAACATCCCTGGATGAGTCAGGAGTTCCCCTGCTTCCCAGCCCCAGAAGGCATTGTCAGCATGACAAGGACAGTCTTACAGTACCAGTGTGGCAAGCCTCTGCAGCCGTGAAATTCTTCCTTTGGTTTCTCCAAGAAAACAATCTTCTAAAAAGAATCTCGTCTATTAATGTGATTATTAATCTGAAAAAAAAAACACTTCTCAATAAAATGAATCTATGACAAGACAGATGTAATAAACCTGGTTAGGATTTATGATGTGCCCAGGCAGCGTTTTGCAAAAGATAATGTTCCCCTGTAATGTTGATTTGCCGGATGAGAACCATGTAATTTATTCTGTCAATGTACATAAGAAATGTTATCTGTGTGGGGAATGACTGATGGGCTCATGAAAGCTGGCAGGGAAACAAATAAAACAATTTGGGCTTTAAAAATATAATCACCTAATGATCACGTCCCTGCATTTGCAATGGGGAGAATAGGACTGGGGAGCTGTGTCTGCCATGAATTTGCTGTCCAGATTTGGGACCATTTACCCTTGGGCTTGGCACCAGAGGGCAGCAGGGAGTCCTAAGAATCTCTCTTGACTCCAGATTCCTCCCTCTGGGCCCTTGCTCAGTTTGTTCTGTCTTCCTGGCTGTTCTTCCACTTATCCTTCAAGATCTGGCTCAGCGGGTCTCTCCTCCCTGGTGACCTCCTGTGCCTGGAGCTCCCCAGACACATCCCTTGGCAACAACAGGGATTTTTCCTCTTAGGACTTACCTTCTGGGCCTCCTTAATGCAGCTCAGCACTTGTTCCCTTGGAATTGAGTGATTGATGTCATCTCCACTTGAGAATGGTTCATTTCATCTTGGTTCAGCATCCTCCAAAGGAAGGATCATTTCATGAGTGCTCATGGGTGTTTGCTGAGTGAATTAATGCTCAGAGGTAGAGCTAATGTTTGTTGAATACTTCAGGTATGTCAGGTGCTGGGTGCTTTATAACAAGGTCATTAATGGAACCACCCTGGGAGGTAGGCACCATTGTTTTTCCTTTTTGAACTGGGGCTCAGAGGCCACCCGACTTGTCAAAGCTCATATATCTAGCAAGAAGAGGAGCCAGTTTTCTAGTCCAGACTGCAGAGTCAACTATGATTGGATACTGAGCGAAGTCCTCACCCTGTTTGCCTTCTTCATGGTGACCGCCCCCTCCTTGAGACCCTTTCTTCTCATGGTTTCCATATTCTATGCTCTCCTGGTCTTCCTTCTACTTTTCTGTCCACTCATCATTCTTCTTTCCAGATCTTCCTTCCTTATATCTTAGTGTCCATCAGGCTTTGTGTTCAGCCTTTCTTCCTCACTCAGCAGTGTCCTATTCACCCCTTAGCTTTCAATGCAGGGTCTTGTATCTCAGTTTTCCACCCATGTCCCAATCCATCTACCTATTGAATATCCCCAAGTGCACATTCCTAATGCATTTCAACCCTGATACGTCTAAAAGTGAATTTATCACTACTGGTCCCATGCCTGGCTGTTCCCAAAATCTGCCCCACCTCCCATGTTCCTATTCTCAGAGATTGGTAGCACTACCATCCACTTAAAACAAAACATAGATTTCTGAGGAGAGCTCAGAGTGCAGGACTGAGGACGAGGCAGGGCATCTCACCAGAGCAAGGACAGCTGGGAAGTGGCTGTGCAACAAAGAGCAGTCCTGAGGAGGATGTGATGGTCAAGGTGCCAGATGTGGGTCTATATCTCAAAGCCTATATCTCAAAGATATAAGCCTAAGGCCTATAGAGGAACCTGATATCTGGGAGATATGATAGGGCCTTGACAGGCAGGCTTAAGACCATCCACCATGACTAAGCCATTGGACCTTGAGTCTGGGGGATATGACTATATCATTTGAGATTTGGAGAGAAACAGAATTCACCCAGGATGATCTGAATGAAGAGGTCCTAATGGACGGACTACTTATAGATGTAGGAGCAGAATTGAAGGAATCATAAAGGAACCACCCAGAAAGACACAGCAGCAGAGAGCTGGCACGACCCCTACAAAGAGGGAAAATATTGTTCCCAGGGCCCAGTGAGAGCTGGAGCCCGGAGGATGGCTGGTAAGAGCTGTTAGTTAGAGGGAGGTAGCTACTGCCAGAGACATGGGGACAAGGCAGGAAGTAGTGGAAAAGAAATGATCTGACTTCTTTCTCCTCCTACCTCTCCAGTGACTCCCATTGGTTGAGTCCAGCAGCAAGGTCAGATTCCTGGGTCATGGAGCAGTTGAGAAATGGAAACAGAATTGATCTGGGTGTAAGGAGAGACCAACCAACACAGTGACTCATTATTGTGTCTCCTAGTGCAGAACTGACTCATATGCTGGCTGGTGTATAGGCTGGGCCATAAAGGGATCTAGCTTTGAGATCTGGGGGGCCAAAGGCAGCAAGGGAAGATGGGGAGTCCCCCAATGAAGATGGAGGCCTCCCTAGTTGACCCTCTGTCCTTATCTTGCTTGACTTCAAGCAAGGATCGCACATGGGGTCTGGGCTGTAATGAGGCTGAGACCATGACTCCAGGATTTAGTTTTCCTAAAGATAGAATGGGGCATTAGATCAAAGCAGCAACTCTCAAATGGTATTTCAAGGATCTCCAGAGCTTAGCAGAGATGCTTCAAGAGTTGGTGCATATGTAGAGGAGGAGACAAAAAAAGTTGGGCTGGGGGGACCCCTGACAAATGCTAATCCAGCCAGCTGGTTAGTGCAGAAAATCTTCCTTGTGTTTGACTTCAGGAGAGCAGCTCGGATGAATTAAATTTGGAGTAGTTCAGCCTGGATCTGGCTAATGCCAGAGAAGGAGGTATGGTAATAATAAAAGCTTTTGGCAAGCTTAGACTGTTGTCCATGATCCAAAAAGCAAGATATTGGGAGGCAGTTAGGGTGGGTCCCAGGCATGGCCTGGAAGATGCAATGCACCAAGCTGGGTTGCTGGAGGGAAGAGAGGAAACAAAAAAAATCATTCAACGGGGAGAAAAGATAGAAGCATGTCCAACCAAGTGTATTTCTCTGAGGATCTCCTGGCCAAGCCCTAAGTTTGTTTGCCAGATTAGTTGTTTCTTCAGGCATAAATGGAAATTCTTCCAAGATGGGTGGAGAGCAACAAGTTTTAACCAAACTCTTTGATACATAGAAATGCTGACCTTCAGGGAGAGCACCTGCCAGCCCCTCAGAGCTCCCCAGACCCTGTTAGCGCTCTCCCTGGTTCTGAATAAGGCCCTGTTTGGATCTTCCCCAATCGCTGGCGTCTCCTGCTCTCCGCTTGTTTGTACCAGAGTCCTGGGCAACCCAGCTCAGCAACGGTGGTTTTTGCCAGCCTGTCTCTGACTTCTACTCCTTGGGTCTTCTTTTCTTCCTTATTCTGTTGATGTCACCATGTCAATCTCTCCTAAGGCTGACACCTTTCCTAGGATTCTGCTCTGAGCAACACTTGCCCAGTTTAAAAGATCTCACTCTGACTCCAGGTCTTAGGAGCCCTCATCTCTGCCCATAAGTCTCCCCACCAATCCTGCCAGGACTCATGGAATTTCTAGCATAAGCTTTCAGTCACGACCACAAAGGGATCTGCTCTTTGCTGCAATGTGCATAGAAAAAAAATTGGGGGTGCTTGGGTGGTGCAGTCATTGGGCATCTGCCTTCAGCTCAGGGCATGATCCCAGCATTATGGGATCGAGCCCCACATCAGGCTCCTCCGCTATGAGCCTGCTTCTTCCTCTCCCGCTCCCCGCTCGTGTTCCCTCTCTCGCTGGCTGTCTCTATCTCTGTCAAATAAATAAATTTTAAAAATCTTTAAAAAAAATTAAAGAAATTTAACTAACATCTTTGCATGTACAAGGTAGTTTAGTTTGTTTGAATGTAGCTTCCAATCATAGTATGACTAACAGTTATCGAGCAATTACAATGTGCCAGACACTGTGCCAGGTTCTTCACATATATTACTTCAGCACTCTGAAAGTTGTGCTCTTATTTTTTTTTTTTAAAGATTTTATTTATTTATTTGACAGAGATAGAGACAGCCAGCGAGAGAGGGNTTTAAAAATCTTTAAAAAAAATTAAAGAAATTTAACTAACATCTTTGCATGTACAAGGTAGTTTAGTTTGTTTGAATGTAGCTTCCAATCATAGTATGACTAACAGTTATCGAGCAATTACAATGTGCCAGACACTGTGCCAGGTTCTTCACATATATTACTTCAGCACTCTGAAAGTTTGTGCTCTTATTATCCTCAATTATACAAAGGAGAAGACTGAGGCTCAGAGAGGAAGTGCCTTGCCCAAGGTCACACAGCTATGAAATGATGGAGCCTGGGTCTTCCTGTTGGAGCCTGTGTGCTCAATAACTATTCAGCATTATTTTGGCTTTGGGGAGGGAAGTGAAAAGTCCCTCCACCACCTCTGAAAGGGCCCTTCTCAGCCACAAATTGAGCAAATGGTACAAAAATGCAGACGAGTGACCCAGAAAGGCTGATCAATAAGGCATCATCTTCAAGAAACAGAACAATTAACTGAGGGAATGGAATAGCTTTCCTGTCTCTAAAATAATAAGCTCATATTAATTTAAAAATATTTTCACCTCATTGTCCACGAGAAGAAGTCCAAGTTTGATTCCTTCTGCTTGGATCACTCCTCCTTGTCTCCTTGCTGGTTGGCTTTTCTCACTCTTCAGGTCTTGGCTTGAATGTCACCTCCTTAGAGAAGACTTCCATGACCTTCCAAACAGAAAGCAGGTCTGCCCCATGGTTCTGTGCTAGCCCTTGGTTCCTTTCCTTCATAATAGCTATTTGCATATTATGATTTGCAACTCTGTGTGTGTGTGTGTGTGTGTGTGTGTGTGTGTGTGTGTGATTTTTCTGTCTTCCCACTAGAGTATTAGCTTGGTGAGGCGACTGACAACCTCTCATGCAGTCACCCCTGTGGACACACCCGGCAGTATGTCTGATGCATAGCAGGCACCTAGCAGGCATTTGTCAGAAAAATAGATGAATAAGTGTGATGTATTCTTATTTACCAGAGTTCAGAAATCCATTTTTATGTTCTCTGATCTTATTTAATAACATATCACTTAAGAACAATTTGATATCCATTGCAATATGTAAACTGGGAAATCATGTAAATGTGGTTATTACTTTCTGGCTCTCAATGGTGCCTTTGTGTTCTTAAAAGGGAAAGAAACAGAATAAGGGAAAGAGCATTGCACTGGGAGTCGGAGATCTGGGTATGAGCCCTGGCTTTGCGGCTTACTAGCTGTGGGACCTTAGACATGACCTTTTCCCTCTCTGGTCCTGAGTTTCCTCAGCTGTAAAATGAGCTCAGACCAGCAGCTCTCTAAGGGCTCTTTCAGCTATAAAAGTTTAAACTCTGAAGATTACATAAACTGAACTTCGATGTGGCTGAAATGATTGGATTGGGGGCATCAAAGCGTGTTTTGGGTTATGCTGAAACTGGAATGGTATTTTGTTGGGATCCAGTCCCACCCTAAAGCCTGGATGGCTTCTTGTGTTGTCTTCAGTGTGATAGGCGCCTCCCGGTCCACTCTGTGCAGTGTTGCGAGCATGGTGGAGCTACTCCCCTTCCTCCCTGATTGGGCTCATCCTTTGTCTGTCCCATCCCACCCAAAGACTCCTTTCCAACGGAAGTCTGGTAAGGAAGAAGCTGCAGGAGAGGAACAATTTCCCCCTTTTCTCCCCCACTGCCATCTCCTTGTCCTCTGACCACAAAGCATCCAACTGCTACTTCATGACTGGACTTGAGTGAGAGTTGGGCAAGATGCATTTTGAGTTTCCAGGCGCCATGGCCCGAGGAGCCTGGAGGAGCCTGGGGTCACAGGGTCTGTCTGGGCCAGTGCTGCAATGGCTATTAATCGGTATTTAAGTAGCGTGGAGTGGCTGTCGCTGCTGCTGAGCTCAGCCGGGCCCAGGGAGCCGGGAGCTGGGTTAATAACACCTTATTTAGCAGAAAATTCCACTCCACTGGAGCATGTTTCAGAGGAGTTTGATTTGAATGAGGATTGATGTCAATCCTGCAAGGCAAAGGCGTCTGAAGCTGCTGCCACAGCCGCCACTATAAAACGAGCCATTTGCGGTGACCGCGGGGTTGCATATGGAACATTGCAGCACCCCACGTCCCTCCACCCCCACCTGGCCATGCAGGTGCAGGGCTTGTCCGTCCTGGATGGGTAGAATGGACAGTCTTTAGAGCACTGGCCAGTGGGAACCCTGGTGCATTGGATATTCCTGGGCATATTTTCGGCTTTGGATCCAACAAAGCAGATTTCAAATTTGGAGCTGCCAGTTCTTAGTCGTGTGATCCCGGGCAAGTTGTGTAAACTTTCGTGGTCTTGGTTGACTCATGTCTCCCATGGAGATGTTGATGTCTACCGTGCAGAGCTCATGGGAGGATTAAAAGAGCTGAGGTGCAATGAGTTAGGGAACTAACGCACTTGCTGCCATGGAGTTGGCCCTAAATTCACTGAGGTCCCATCTCACTCCTGTTGTGGGCCAAGGTGGGGGCAGGGGAAGGAGTGTGGATTCAGGAAAGAGTCGAAGAGCTGTTCTACACTCTCCAGGTATGGGGGTGGGTTTCACTGTGACTTGCCTCCAAAACTTTTGCTCCAATCTGTGGTTTATGGGATTCCTTGAACTTAGTGCTAGTGAAGAATCAGATCCTGTCTGCTCTCAGCTCCCAAAAGTGGAGCTGGTGGTGCTTGATGGCTTCAGGTCCAGGGGTGCCCTCAGAGGTCCAGATTAGAGATAGTATTGTTGGATGGCTGGTCTCCATAGATCTGTCTAGTAAAGGTGATGAATAGAAGTCTTTTTCCCCCATTCTGCTCTTGCCGTGATTCTCAACTTGCATTTTACTGCCCTGTGTATGCAGTGTGCTTTTGGAGAAAGCAGTCTAGAGGAGAACCAGGAGGCCTGTGTCTTACCCTTGCCTGAGTATGTGGCTCACTCAGGGACCTTGGGCCCTCCTCCCTCTTTTGACCTCAGGGGTCCCATCAAAGACCCAAAACTATAGTCTCCAATAGCTGTAATGTTCTCAGATTTTGAATTCAAGCAGGGGAGAAGTTCTGTGTCATTGTCTTCACAGCTCTGCTGGGAGCCAAGTCCCCTTTTCAAGGCAGGAATCAAGGGCCAAGGCTGCATGATTTGTAGCTGCAGAGGGACAGGGCCCTGAGAGTGGGTGCATGGCTCCATTGTGTCTCCACTGAAGGGTTTTGCAAAGGCCTCTGAACAGGGCCCAAAGCAGTTTTCATGTTTATTTTTAAATCTCTTTGGGCTTGCTATTCTTGATGGTACTGGTTTTAATTCCTCTCCTTCTCTGGCCCTTTCATTTGGGAGCTGGATGACAAGGCACAGGCATGATTGTGTTTGCCCAAGTGCAGATAAGATCAGTCCTGGCAGATCTGCTGAGCCCCAGCTCCCAAAGAGAAATGGAACATAATAAACAGGTACCATAGGGGATAAATAGAGAGGATTGAATATGAACAAAGGCAGGAACATCTGGGACATACAAAATCTTGTTCAGAGAATTTCTTGGGAGAGAAATAAATGAAGAAGAAAAGAGTCCACTTCACTCTTACCTGGCTTCTCTCCTGGGCTCCAGGAATACAATGCACTCAGGGACAGCCTCTTGAGAGGGGTGGATGAGGTTAGAGCAGAGAAGAATCTGGGGTCCTGAGGGATCTCAGGTGGCAAAGCTCTGGTTGGCCCCTTGGCTGTTCCTGCAGAAGAGGCCAAGGAACACTCAGGCCCCCAGCCCCTGATGTTAGCCCTTGTTGCCCCTCCCCAAGACTTACATCACCCCCCCCACTGGGGATCCCCTAAATATCCTCTCTCACAAAGCATCCTTGGGCTGCCAAGAGATAAGCAAGCAGCCTTTGCTCTTCCTTGCATTATATTTGCGCTGATTTCCTTCAGATCTGCTAGCCTGGTAGAGCGTGAGCCCTATTTCAGCTCCTGGTTGACTGAGTAGACCAGGAGAAAAGAAAAAAATATCTTTTGTGTGTCTCTTGGACTGATCTACTTCTTCACAGTCATGCTGCTCCTACTGCTTTGGTTCTGGCAACCATCACTTCTCCCCAGTAAGATTCTCTTAACTGTCCTCTTGCTGCCTGTTCCATTCCTCCAATCTATTCTTAATTCAGAGGGTGGACAGATCCTAACAAAATGATCTGATCATGTTAGGCCCCAGTTAAACTCTTCGTGAAAGGGAGGAACTTCTGTAATGGAAGATAAGAACACTTAGACCTCTGCTCTTCCATAAAAGCAATGAAAACACTGGAAAAAATGGTCAAAACCAATATTTTTAGAATGCTGGCAATTAATAAAGGCTTGCAACAATCCAAAGAATGTTTATTCAGGGAAAATGGCCCAATCTCAGCAAGAACAATGAGCTTTGTGGCATTTTAACTTGTCCTATTCCTATGCCTCTTTCCCCAGCTCTCTGGTATCCTTGAGAACCAGCAGCATGACAATCACAGTAGCTGTGAAAACCATCAGTCTAGCAGTCACTGGATGGAGAAATATGAGTTTAGAGCTTCCCAAAAGCTCTGTCCTCAGAGAATTTTCACTATTTGACTTGCACAGCAGCTCCCATAAGAGGACTTGTCTTTATTTGTTTTAACCCAGATCTTGTTCAGCCAGACACTTTATCTGCACAGCATTTGTCAAAAACAATCATAGGCAATTGTTTAACATTACAGTTACCTGAGGAGGTAATACCTGTTAGGCAAATAAGAGGCTGGCCAAAAAACTTAAATCTGGTGAATGAGATGTTCCCATAGGGAACTTTGAAAAGCTCTGATGTATTCCTGGGGATTTAGAAGGCCACATACATGTTCAGGCCTCTATGCATCCCCAGGAAAGCCTTGAGAAGGCTCCAATCTCTCANAGCAGTAATAGCAGCAACAACGAACAGAAACAATGACAAACCCTGTGGGGGGAGGGAGTCTTATTTGAAGAATTGCCACAATATATTATTTAAAATGTTTAGTTCTTAACAAAAAATTATGAGACATACGAAGAAATAGGAAAGTATGATCCATACAGAGGAAAAATGCAGTCAATACGAATTCTCCCTGAGGAAGTCCAGAAATTGGACTTACTAGACAAAGACTTTAATCTCTATTATAAAGTGTTCGATGAATTAAAGGAAAACATTTCCAAAGAATTAAATGAAAGTATGAGAACAATGTGTCACCACATAGAAAACATCAATAAAGAGATGGAGATTATACAAAAAGAACCAAATAGAAATTCTGGAGTTGAAAAGTATAATGACTGAAATACAGCCATCAGAAAGAACAATTACACAACATTTGCAGCAACATGGACGGGACTGGAGGAGATTATGCTAAGTGAAATAAGTCAAGCAGAGAAAGACAATTATCATATGGTTTCACTCATTTATGGAACATAAGAAATAGGAAGATTGGTAGGAGAAGGAAGGGAAGAGTGAAGGGGGGGTAAACAGAAGGTGGAATGTACAATGAGAGACTGTGGACTCTGGGAAACAAACTGAGGGCTTCAGAGGGGAGGGGGGTGGGGGAATGGGATAGGCCAGTGGTGGGTAGTAAGGAGGGCACATATTGCATGGTGACTGGGTGTTATATGCAAATAATGAATCATGGAACATTACAGCCAAAACTAAGGATATACTGTATGGTGACTAACATAACAAAATAAAAATTATTATTAAAAAAAAGAAAATTTTTTATTATTAATAAAAAATTCACTAGATAGTCTCTACAGTGTATTTGAATTGGCAGAAGAAAAGATGACCAAACTTGAAGATAAGTCAATTGAGATTATCTAGTCTGAGGAACAGCAAGAAAAAGAATTTTTAAAAATGGAAGAACCTCAGGGACCCATGGGATACCATTAACAATACCAACATGTGCATAATGGGAGTCCCAGAAGGAGAGGTGAGAAAGGGGCAGAAAGAAATATGAATAAACTTAGAAAACTTCCCAAATTAGACGTAAAATATTAATCTACACATCCAAGAACCTCAACAAATTTCAAGACACATCATAGTCAAATGGCCAAAAGTCAAAGACAAAGAAAGAATCCTGAAAGCAGCAAGAGAAAATGACTTGTCACATACAAGTGATCCTCAATAAAATTAAAAACTCTTCAGAAACTATAGGTGCCAGAAGGCAGTGGAATGACATATTCAAGAAATGAAAGAAAAGGTCAACCAAGACAATCTAGCAAAACCATGCTTCAAAAATGAAGGAGATATTAACCCATCCCCAGATAAACACAAACTGAGAATTTGTTGGTAGCAGACCTGCCGTACAAGAAATACTAATGGGAGGGACGCCTGGGTAGCGCAGTCATTAAGCGTCTGCCTTCGGCTCAGGGCGTGATCCCAGCATTCCGGGGTTGAGTCCCACATCGGGCTCCTCCACTGGGAGCCTGTTTCTTCCTCTCCCACTCCCCCTGCTGTGTTCCCTCTCTCGCTGGCTGTCTTTCTGTTGCATAAATAAATAAAATCTTTAAAAAAAAAAAAGAGAAATACTAATGGGAGTCTTTCGGGCTGAAGTGAAAGGACACTAGACACTAACTTGAAACCACACAAATACATAAAAAGCACAAGTGAAGATAACTACATAGGTTAACATAAAGACAATATAAATGCACTTNAAACACAAACTGAGAATTTGTTGGTAGCAGACCTGCCGTACAAGAAATACTAATGGGAGGGACGCCTGGGTAGCGCAGTCATTAAGCGTCTGCCTTCGGCTCAGGGCGTGATCCCAGCATTCCGGGGTTGAGTCCCACATCGGGCTCCTCCACTGGGAGCCTGTTTCTTCCTCTCCCACTCCCCCTGCTGTGTTCCCTCTCTCGCTGGCTGTCTTTCTGTTGCATAAATAAATAAAATCTTTAAAAAAAAAAAAGAAATACTAATGGGAGTCTTTCAGGCTGAAGTGAAAGGACACTAGACACTAACTTGAAACCACACAAATACATAAAAAGCACAAGTGAAGATAACTACATAGGTTAACATAAAGACAATATAAATGCACTTTTGTTTATAATGATTTTATTTTCCCAACTGATTTAAAACACAACAGCATAAAGCAACAATTATAAAACTGTTGAAGAGCTTATAATATGTAAAGATCTAACTTGTATTACAGTAAAACAAAGGAGGAGGGAACAGATATATTGAAACAAAGTTTTTGCATATTATTGAAATTAAGTTGGCATCAGTTCAAACTAAATTGTTTTAAGTTTAGGTGTTAATTGTAATTCCCAGAGCAACCACTAAGAAAATAATTTTTAAAATATGAAAAAAGAAACAATAGGGAATTAAAATACTATACTTTCTAGTGTACTTCTTTTTTTTTTTTAAGATTTTTTTTTAAAGATTTTATTTATTTATTTGACAGAGATAGAGACAGCCAGCGAGAGAGGGAACACANTAAGTTGGCATCAGTTCAAACTAAATTGTTTTAAGTTTAGGTGTTAATTGTAATTCCCAGAGCAACCACTAAGAAAATAATTTTTAAAATATGAAAAAAGAAACAATAGGGAATTAAAATACTATACTTTCTAATGTACTTCTTTTTTTTTTTTAAGATTTTTTTTTTAAAGATTTTATTTATTTATTTGACAGAGATAGAGACAGCCAGCGAGAGAGGGAACACAAGCAGGGAGAGTGGGAGAGGAAGAAGCAGGCTCCCAGCCGAGGATCCCGATGTGGGGACTCGATCCCAGAACGCCGGGATCACGCCCTGAGCCGAAGGCAGACGCTTAACGACTGCGCTACCCAGGCGCCCCTCTAGTGTACTTCTAACATAAATAGAAGCACAGAGGGCCAAAAACCATAAAACATGTAGAAAACAAATAGCAAATTCCAGCTGTAACTCCTACCTTATCAGCAATTATGTTCAATGCAAATGGACTAAACATTCCAATAAAAGGCTGAGATGGCAAAATGAATAAAACACAGGATCCAAGTATATGCTGTCTACAAGAGACACACTTTAGTTTCAAAGACACCAATAGAAAAGGATATGCCATGCTAACGTTAACCAAACAAGACCTGGAGAGGCTACACTAATATTAGACAAGTAGATTTTAAGACAAAAATCATTAGTAGGGACAGGAAGGATATTTTGTAATTATGTCAATTTATCATAAAGACATAACAATATAAACATATGCACCTAATAAGGCCCCAAAACACATGAAGCAAAACATACTAGAATTGAATAGAGAAATAGACAATCCCACAATCAGAGTTGAGACTTCAACACCCCACTTTCAGTGGGATAGAGCAACTGGGCAGAAGATCAACAGGGAGGCAGAGGACTTGAACACCACCATAAAGCAGACATTGGTAGAATTCTTCACCTAATTAACCGCAGAATACATTCTTTTCAAGTGTGCATGGATTTTCTCCAGGTTAGACCACATGTTAGGTCATAAAACAAGCTTCAATAAATCAGAAAGAATTAAAATCATGCAAAGAATGTTCTTTGACTGCAAGGGAATAAAATTAGAAATCAATAACAGAAGGAAATGCCAGAAATTCAAATATATGGAAATTAAACAACGTATTTCTAAGTAACTGATAGATCAAGGAAAAAAATCACAAAGGAAATGAAAAAACATTTTGAGATAAATGAAAGCAAACCACAGCATACCAAAATGTAGAGGATGTGGCTCAAGCAGTGTCTAGAGAAATGTATGGCTATTAGAACCTATATTACATCAGAAGACAGATCTTAAACCAATACTATAGTTTCCACCTGAAGAACCTAGTGAAAGAGGAGCAAAGTAAACCCAAAGCAAGCAGAAAAGAAGAAATAATGAAGATAAGAGTAAGTAATAAAGGTAAATCAAACAGAGAATAGAAAAACAATAGAGACATTTAATGAAATCAAAGTTGGTTCATTTTTAAATACCAACAAAATCAACAAACCTCTAGATAAACCAGCCAAGAAAAAAAAAGAGGGATTGTTCAAATTATTAAAATCAGGAATGAAAGAGAGGACATTACTACAGACCTTACAGAAATAAAAGGATTACGTAGTAGTACTATGAACAACCATATGCCAACAAATTAGATAATCTAGGTGAAATGAAAAAAAATTCCTAGACTGACACAAATGACTGAAAATGACGTGAGAAGAAAAAGAAACTCTGGGGTTACCTGGGTGGCTCAGTTGATTAAGCATCCAACTCTTGATTTCAGCTCAGGTCATAATCTCAGGATCGTGAGCAAGCCCTGTGTCAGGCTCCTTGCTGAGCATGGAGCCTACTTGGGTCTCTCTTTCCCTCTGCGCTACCCCCCCCCCCAATCTCGCTCTGAAAGAAAGAAAGAAAGAAAGAAAGAAAGAAAGAAAGAAAGAAAGAAAGAGAAAGAAAGAAAGAAAGAAAGAAAGAAAGAAAGAAAGAAGAAAGAAAGAAAGAAGAAAGAAGAAAGAAAGAAACTCTGAATAGACCTATTACAAGTTAAGAGATGGAATTAATTAGAAACAACAACCACACTTCCAATGAAGAAAAGCTCAGGCCCGTATGGTTTTACTGGTAATTCTATGTAACATTTAAAGAAGAATTAATACCAATCTTTCACAAATCTTTCCAAGAAATAGAAGAGGAGGAGAACCTTGCCAACTCATTCTATGAGGTCAGTATTATGCCAACACCAAAATCAGACAAAAACATCATAAGAAAAGAAAACCACAGACCAAAATCCCTTATGAATATAGACACAAAATCCTCACCAAAATACTGGCAAAATCAAGCAAGCAATATATAAAAGTGGTTATACACCATAACTAAGTGGAAATTATTCCAGGTATGCAAAGTTTTTTCATTTCTGAAAATCGGTATAATGCACCATATTAATAAAGGACAAAACCGACATGATCATCTCAATAGATGCAGAAAAAATATTCAATAAAACCCAATTCCTTTTCAAGATAAAAGCATTCAATAAAAAAGGAATAAAGGTGATCTTCCTCAACTTAATAAATGGTATCTACAAAAACTCACAGCTAACACAACAGTGAAAGACTGATTACTTTCCTTCTAAGACTAAAAATAAGACAAATATGTCCACTTTCATGACTTGTATTTAGCGTGGTAATGGAGCTTCTAGCCGGGGTAAATATGCAAATAAAAGAACAAAAAAGAAACATCCAGATTGGAAAGGAAGAGGTAAAACTATCTCTATTTGCAGCTGGCATGATATTGAGAATAGTACATGCTAAGAAATACACACAGACACACTCACACTGTTAGAATTAGTCCATGGGGCGCCTGGGTGGCACAGCGGTTAAGCGTCTGCCTTCGGCTCAGGGCGTGATCCTGGCGTTATGGTATCGAGCCCCACATCAGGCTCTTCCGCTATGAGCCTGCTTCATCCTCTCCCACTCCCCCTGCTTGTGTTCCCTCTCTCGCTGGCTGTCTCTATCACTGTTAAATAAATAAATAAAATCTTTTAAAAAAAAAAGAATTAGTCCAGCATAGTTATAGAACATATGATCAATACACAAAAATCAATTATATTTCTATACATTATCAATAAACAATTCAAAATGAAGTTAAGAAAAATTCTAGTTTACAACAGCATAAAAAGAATAAGATACTTAGGAATAAATTTAACAAAAGTGTAAGACTTGTACATTAAAAACTACAGCTGAAAAATATTGTTGAAACATTAAAGAGAATCTGAATAAAGGAAAAGACATTCCCTGTCCGTGCTGGGAAAACGTAATACTCCTCAAACTGATCTACAGATTAAATGTTACCCATATCAGAATATAAGCTGACTTCTTTTTTTTTTTTTTTTTATTTTATTTTATTTTTTATAATTAATTATTTTATTATATTATGTTAATCACCATACAGTACATCCCCTGATTCTGATGTAAAGTTTGATGCTTCATTAGTTGCGTATAACACCCAGTGCACCATGCAATACGTGCCCTCCCTACTACCCACCACCAGTCCATCCCNACTTCTTTGTAGAAATTGACAAGCTGATTCTAAAATTCATATGGAATTACAAGGGACTCATAATGGCCACAACTACCTTGAAAAACAAGAACAAAGTAGGAGTACTCTCAATTCCTGATTTGAAAACTTATTACAAAGCAAGAAAAATCAAGACAGTGTGATATTGGCATTAATATAGACGTATCGATCAGCGGAATAGTATGGAAATAAACCCATATATCAATGGCCAATTGAATTTCCACAAGGTGTCAAGACAATTCAATGGGGGAAAGAATGGTCTTGCCAACAAATGGTGCTGGGATACTGGACAGCCACATGCAAAAGAATGAAGTTGGATCCCTACCTCAGTCATATACATAAAGTAACTAAAACTGGACCAAAGATCTCTGCTATCCGGGTGTGTCTTTAGCCTTCTCTGCCAGGACCGTGAACAGAAGCTCTGTGGCTTGGTCCCAGCCTATTATAAGGCATATTCTTTTTTCTTTTTTTTTTAAGATTTTATTTTTAAGTAATCTCTACACCCAACGTGGGGCTCGAGCTCACAACCCTAAGATCAAGAGTTGCACGCTCCACCAACTGAGCCCACCAGGGGCCCGTAACAAGGCGTATTCTGTTGTTATTCAGTACTCTTCCTCTTCGAGTGTCTAAGATGTGGGTCTGCGGGGGCGAATTTCAAACTCTAGCTCTCCTGCTGGAGAAGTCTCCCAGATGACAGCCTGGGCCTTTACATTCTGTATATTCCAAATTGCATTCCCGTCTTTCCCTTCCTTACGAGTCCCTCTGAACCAGCCACCTGCCATCACCCTGCACCTTGGGGCTGTCACCACTGGCCTGCCAGTCACCCAGGTGGGAAGCCTGGCCCTCAGCCTGACTCCGCCTCCCCTATGTCAGTGCGTTCTTCCTCCACAGTTCTCTCCCCCAGGCCACCTCTCTGCTGGCCTCCTCGCCTCCAGCCTCTCCCCTTTCCTGTTGCTCTACGCACATGTGCTGTATGATGCTCTCCCCGATCCTGCCGGGCATCAGCTAAGGCAGCCGACAGTCAGGTAGCTCCTGTGTGTGTGTACTGCGCCAAGAACTTCATATTTTAATTCAGCCTCACAACACTCTCAAGAGAAGGTTTTTTGGTTTTTTTTTTTAAAGATTTTATTTATTTATTTGACAGAGAGGGACAGCCAGCGAGAGAGGGAACACAAGCAGGGGGAGTGGGAGAGGAAGAAGCAGGCTCCCAGCGGAGGAGCCTGATGTGGGACTCGATCCCAGAACACCGGGATCACGCCATGAGCCAAAGGCAGCCGCTTAACGACTGAGCCACCCAGGCGCCCCTCAAGAGAAGGTTTTCATTTTCTGTCTTTTACAAACAAGAAATTTGAGGTTTCAAGAGGCTGAGTAACTTTCCGTTCTGTCCCTCACTCTGCAGTAAGTCATGCATTACGCTCAGGTCTGTCCGGCCTCTGCTCTTTCCAGTACACGGACGAGGTCGGTCCCTTCCCCTGTTCAGAGATCTTCCATGTGTCGTACATCTTCTTTCCTGGAGATAAAGTCTGAAGTTTTCTCCTTGCCATTCAAGGCCCTCCATGAGCTGGCCCCAACCCGGAATTTCAGCGAAACTGGCCAGCTGGTTGCTTATATTTTCCTTTGTTCCTCTGTATTTTCATTTGGCTATTTTTCCCTTTCCTTGCAGAGAAAAGTTCTCCCTCTTCTGGCCGGAATGGTCCCGGAGGTATGCCTGTGGTGGGCTTTCCCTGAGCTCAAACAGGAGAGTCCCCCTTAGCTCTGTCGTAGGAGTAGGGCTTTGGTACATTCAAGACATGCTTCCCAGATGGGAGGGACAGAGCATCGGGGTAGGGGGGGAAGCAGCACATCTGTGATGACCGAACCCGACAATTATTATTGGGATTTATTAGGACGTCTATATCATTTATGATCCCAGTGGAACCACATGTGAGAGTTAGAAGGGTGCTGGGACAACAGGCAGAAACCTGAGGTTCTCTTCAAGAAGCCAGGATGTGTGGCCACACCCTGGTCACTACTCCTATTCCGAATCCCACTTTCCCAGTACAGAAGTCAGAACTTGCTTTCCCAGCCCGGTGTTAGTGACGTGACTCGGGATCCCGCGACTGGCTGGATAGACGAGCAGCTTCAGTTCGGAAAGAGGTGCCGTGTGGAAGCCGTGCTCTCGGCCAGGGGCCGGGGAGCCAGCGAGCTTTCAGAGGCAGCTGTGACAGAGCCCTGGGGACGGCGTTCCACGCTCCCGTGACTGTGCCCGGGACGGGGACCATATCCGCACGTGGGCCAGCGCCCTGACCGGAATGTAGTGTAGAAGGCCAGCTCTCTGGGCTTCTCTGAAGTTCTCTGAGCTATCTAATAACTGCTGGTACATTTATTTTCTTCTTAAAACCAGTGGGAGTGGGTTGTCGGCTCTGACTCGTGCAGCAGGGAAACGCGTAGGTTTTTGTTGTTGTTGGTTTGTGTGAGTGTGTGTGTGTGTGTGTGTGTGTGTGTGTGATGGAAGCAAATTTTCCAAAGCATAGAAGGTGGCAGCCTCAAGGCTGTAAGTACTAGAGTTGAAAACATTTGTTCACAGCCCTGGGCCTTCCTACGGGGGCTTGCAAAGATACTCAGGCGGCTGAGCAAATGCGGCTTCCCCGTGCCCAGCGTCTGCTCTTACACGAGGAGCAACTGGCAGGGGCCCCGCAGAGCCCGCGGCTTTGCAGAACTCACCTTCCGTCTCGCTTTTCCGTCCCCGGTCTGCTTCGATCCTCGTTACTCTGAGAACTTGCTGTCTGCCCTTAACAAGAGCTCCCTTGAGGGCAAGGACTGCCGAGGGGTCTTGGTCCAGCCGGCGTGTGCATTCACCTTTGCCCAGTGGCCTCTAGCCCTGGACAAAGCTCCCGGTCTCAGTATCCCGGGCAGGCATCCCTGGCATCAGCTTCATTTGGTCTTTGCCACATCCTCCAAAACCCGATTCAAATTCCTCCTCCTGCTCCAGGTCTGTCTCGTTAATCCAGCTTAGCGCTGTCCCCCACCTGCTTCCGCGCTGGCCCTCCACAGCTCCCAACATCCTGATCCCATCTCACAATTAAGCACGGTGTCTTGTTTAGAACTGTACCACGACCTCCTCCTTCAAAATGATCACATTTGTCATGGGATTCTGTCTGGTGCCCTTGAGCAGATGGCAAGCTCTTTGAGGGGAGAGATTCTGCTTAATTTCCTCTCCTTACTTCCCTTGATGGCGTTAACTGACTATCTTCCTTGTAGGGCATGTTCAAAAATATTTGTTGGGAAAAAAAAAGAAAACCCGGAACCTAAATATGAAGTTGAATAGAATGAAAAGCAAGAAGAGCTGAACCCTTTGGTTCTGTCTGTTAACCCATTACTGGCTGAAGTACACAGATGCCCGCTGTGCACATACTGGGTTCGGGCTAGGTTCTGTGTGTGTCCACGAGGGAGGGTTTGTTCCCCTGTGAGTCACCCGTTGAGGAATACGGGACTGAAGAGGATCTTCTGCTCTCCTCCACTCCTGGGGACAGCCACTCTTTAGAGCCAGCGTGGCTTGCGACCGTGTCTGCTGGGGTGCACCCCAGCTCAAAGGCAGTGTGGTCTACAGTTTGAGAGGAGAGCCTCCAGAGCCAGGCCCCATGGCTTTGAATCCCAGCTCCTCCACTCTTAGCTGTAAACACTTTAGGCAAGTTATTGACTCTCACCGTGCCTCAGTTTCCCCCTGTGTAAAATGATGCCAATAATCCCATCTACTTTCTGGGATTGTTGGGAGATTAAAGAAGCTACGGGATGGGCAATGCTTAGAAGGTACTTGGAAAAGTGCAGCTTTGAGTATTATTAAAAATGATAACGTTGGGGGCCCCTGGGTGGCTCAGACAGTTAAGCATCTGCCATCGGCTCAGGTCATGATCCCAGGGCCCTGGGATCGAGCCCTGGGTCTGGCCCCCTGCTCGGCAGAGGGTGTGCTTCTCCCTCTCCCTCTGTCCCTCCCCACATCCGCTAGTGCCCTCTTGCACATGTGCCCTCTTGCACATGTGCGCTCGCTCGCTCTCTTAAACAAATGAACAAAATCTTTGAAAAAAATGATAATGTTATTAGAAAAAGAGAAAAATCTGTGTGCAGAACAAGGATCTAAAAGAAAGATCACATAACAATGGAAAAATGTTCACAAAATTCTCCAGCGAACTTCAGAGAGAGGTAGGGTTACTGTGGCCCTGTGAAGGGCTTGCGGGGGGGGGTGTCTGCTCTCCTGGCATCTGGAGGCTCTGTGCCAAATGACCTTCCAGGGCTGAGTGCCTGGCCAGATCCATATTCATCCTAAAACAAGCGTTTTTTGCTCCCGAGTCCCATGGGATAACCCAGCAGAAAAGCAGCTGAAGTCTTGGTTTGGGCAAGTCTTTGGTGTCTCGCCCGTCCTGTGATGCCTCTTTTCTACAGTCCTCCCACCCCCCTCCCTTTTCCATTTTGCCAGAGAACACTCACTTCTGATTTCAGGCCCACTCTGACTTTGCTAGCGCCCACGCGTGTGCAGTCCTGCTCTCCTCCCGATCACACACCAGACCGCTGCTTCCTCGCAACTATGCGCAGACATGTGGCGGGTTCTGGCCCACGGGCTATAAGAAGAGGTGACAAAGTGCAGAGGAGGACGCGCTGGCTCTCTCTCCAGGCTCTTCCCCTGCCTGCTGTAGGGACAAGAAGACCAGGCTGCAAAGGGCGGTGCTTCTGTCCGCCTGGGTCCCTAAGTGAGACTGCACAGAGCAGAGACCCCTGGCCCACCCAGGACGAGCCCGCAGTGTGAGCAAGAGATAAAACAGTGTCCGTAAAGCACTGAGGTGGGGGGTTTCATTGGTGTTCTCCTGACTGATCCAGAGACCTGTGGAAGACAATCCTCTGGGAATTCTCGGACAGGCCCCTCCTCCGTGCCCCTGGTCTTGGTAACTCCCTGCAGTACCCACAGCAGTTACCATTTGCAATAGCAATGAGAGCCAGAACTCTCTGCCGGTGATTTCGCTCCTATCGAACTAGGTATTGTGTTCACTCTGTTATTACCTTGCTCCCCTCTGATCCACTCCCCACCCAGCAGCCAGAGTGATCTTTTGGGAAAAAACCCACAAAATCAAATCAGATCGTGTCACTCTCTTGCTTAGCACCAGGCAATTCACCCTCCCCCCAAGCCCTGTCCCCACAGATTCCTTGCGGTGGGAGAAGGACCCCACGCACTTCTCTGACCTTGTCTCCAGCCACATTTGTTCCTGCATTATAGTCTTCTCGCCCAGCTGTCCCCTCCATCCTGCTTGCTTTTCCCTCTTCTTATTAATCCCGATTCAGCCTAAATGTCATCTTAGAGGCGCTTCGCCTTCCCTGACCGTGGCTGCTAGAATGCCCGTCACCCACACACTCTCTGCTCTCCGCACCGTTGAAGCCTTTGTAGCCCTGATCCCCACGGAAAAGCACCCTGCTTAATTCTCGGCTTATCTACTTCTTCTCTTTCTTCCTCACGAGAGTATAAGCCCAAAGAGGGCTTGCGCCTTTCTGTCTTGTTTACCACCCCATCCTCAGGGGCCAGTACCTATCTGATACACGGCAGACGCTCCGTAGTTTTTTCCATGAATGGCTGTATAAATAAACAGATCGTCAGCAGTATTACTGCTGATAAATCCTCCTCTGTGAAGCTGCCTGCCTTTGAACTTGACCTTTCTGGTGGAACAGCTGGGTTTTTTTATTAGCCATTCTGACCCTATGCTCCTTCAGAATAGTTCAGGGCAGCTGGCTTCCGATGAGGGATGAGCAGTAGGGAGTACCTCCAGCAGTGGGTGAATCCCCCCTTCTTTCCAGGTAGCCACGCCCCCGATCGTGGCAGTCCCCTCTGGTATGAGCTCCCGGGACTGGGTTAATTCATTACGGTGGCATAACCCAGGCGGTCCTGACTGGTAGAAGAACTTTTGGGACATTCTCTTCCCTCTGGGTCATTTTGCCTCTGAGCCTTCACGCTACGGATGGATAAACAGCACGCAACCAGAACTGTCGAATGGTGATGCCAAAGAGGAGCTGAGACACTAATACGTTTTCCTCTGCAGAAGGGGAAACCAAAGCAGCAAACAGGAAGGGAAAACGCCTAAGGCCCTTGGCTCATTGGATCATTCATTGATCACTGTTCTTGTGAACCTCTCAGCATGGGTACCCCATTCCTAGGAATTCTCCACCCGATGAATCCCCCATCTCTCATTCAAGGAAATAAATATGCGAAGTACTCCCAGTCCCAGGCTCCCTCGAGGCTAGGGTGCGGGCACGTGACCCAGGCTGTGCCCATCAGGACATCAGCCTCAGGCTCTCAATCAAGAGTGAATAACAGGAAGAAGCAAGAGGGAGGGCGGCAGCCAGTTCAAGTTCCCAGAGGAACAGGGGCATGTTGCTGCTGGAGCGGTCGAGGGTCCGTGGCTGGGGATGGTGGTGGTCTCCATAACAGGGACTTGTTCTCATGGAAGATGGCAGTGGTGTCTTCCCCGCATAAGTCCTGCCTCGTGGCCGGGCATAGTTTGCTCTGTGGCCCCAAGCCTGGAGCTCCCAAGCCCGCTGGAGAGAGCCCTTGAATACATTGGGGGTTTTTTCCCCTTAAATCAGACATAGTTGGTTCTGTGGCTTGCCACTAGGAATCCTGGCTGATTTGTTTAGTTGTTCACTTATGCAGTGTATGCTTCCAGAACACCTCTTGTGTGTCAGGCACTGTGCCAGGTGCTGGAGGAACAATGCTGAGCAAGATGGAGTAAGTGTGGCCCTCTTGAAGCTCACACAGCAGACAGTTAGATGATTGAACAGAGAAAATACGCTAAATTGCATTACACACTCCACTGGACGACATCCATGGGGACACGGGAGCATTAGGAACCTAAGCGACGGTAGCAGAATACTTCCTGGAGGAGGTGACTTTCAGGCTGAAGGGTAAACAGGGTTTTCTGGACCAAGAGGGAGGAAAAAGGCAGCTGCAGGGACATCTCTGAGGGTCAGAGGAACAGGGAGTTGCTCATTGTAGCTGGAGTGGAGCATTCCAGAGAAATGACGGGCCTGATGGTTCAGGACCTTGCTTACTCCCACCCCACCCACCCTTAAGGTATTTAGAAATCCTCTTAAGGACAAAAAGAGTCACTGAAGATTTTTAAACAGGTTGTTGACGAGCTGGGATTAGAACCCAAGTACCTTTTCCCCAGCTGTCTCCTTTCCCTGTGCCGAGGGCCTTCCGTGTTTCAACAAAAACGGAATCCGGGTCCTGCAAGATGCAGCTAAAACAATCCGACACAAAAGGGGCACGTCACACGCGCTTCACAATGGTCTCGGAGGAAATGCAATTTCTTTGCCTATTTTTCCCTGTGACTGCAGGACCGTCCGTGACTTCACAGTCCAAGGTGACACTGCCAGTCCTGAGGAAGCACGGTAACACGGGGAGGAAGATTGAGGAGGGCTGTGGCTGCCTCTGAAGGATGGTCCAGGGACATAGGGAACAGCCGTCCTCCTGCTCCACGCTGGGAGGAGGGACCGGCAAGAGGACAGGAAGGGGCGCGGAGAGCCCCGCTGAGGAGATGGGTAGAAGATGCCCAGCTTTGGGCCAGAGCCTCACCAGCCTCGTCCACAGAGCCGGGGACAGCGGGGACATGGGGACCCGGGAAGGTGGGCCCAGAAGGCCAGTCCCGCCCTCTCAGGCCCTGAATTTGACACTGTGTAGCAAATCTGAATTTCGTTCAGGGAATATCTGTGTGAAGCAAAGGCTTTGGAGTCAGTGTGTCCTATGTCCGAATTCCAGCACAGCCACTACTTACTGTGTGGTGTCGGGCAAGTCACTGAACCCCTCTGTTCCTTAGTTTCCTCATCCATAAGGCGGGTACAATAGCAATAATAATAACACCCACTCAGAGGATGGGTGTGCCGTTTAAATGAGAGAACTGGGTGAAGCATCGGCTCTTGACTCTGGTGACCTAGAGGACGGTGCTGGGCCCTGAGAGCCCAGGGACCCAGGCGTTCAAGCCGGAGCTCCAGTCAGGGCATCAGCATCTTGGCAAAGCTCAAATCAGGATACTGGTGTCCACTCTGCTCCAAGAGAGGGGACAGGAAAGGGCTTGGAAGCTTCCAGAGTTTTAGTCGAGAAGGGCAGGGTTGGGGCAGGTAGGCTCCTGGTCTAATCAGGGAAACCAAGGTACAGCTGGAGCAATTACTCGAGGTGAGAGCTGTGCCGAGGGAAGTAAAGGGTGCCATGGAGCAGGGGGACCCAGTGGGGTGGGGGAGTCAGGGAAGGTTTTCTGGAGGAAGTGATGTTTTAGTTGAGAACTGAGGGAGGAGTAGAATTCGCCTGGGAAGGTGGGGAAGGCAGGAAGGAGAGTGTTGCAGGCAGAGAGCATAGTGTGTGGGAAAGACGCTGGCAGAGAAAACATGCTTCTTTGGGAAAAGTATATAAATCCAGTGAGACCAGAGCTAGGGATGAGGGGATAGAGCTTGGGATGGCTGGACAGGAAGGCCAGACAGGGCACTGGGAGCCAGGTTGAAGAGTTGTAGCCGTAGGCAACAGGAGAGTTGTCAAGAACTGGTTTTAAAAAGCAGGTGAGTGACACTGACGGGGACACATTCTCTAGAGTTGTGCAGTGAGCAACCAGCACAACTGTATGAAGTGGTCCTGAGCGACACAGTGGGGCAGGGGTTCAGAGTGTGCTTCCCCCCTGGGTCATGGTGTGCTCACAGGGCATGGACGTGGTCAGAAAGGCAGTGAGGGCTCCTTAGAGCCTCCCAGAAGAGAAGCTGAAAGCCACACGAGACAGGGAGGGTTCTCATGTGCCCTTCAGAAGAAGAACTGGAGGGCCCCTATCTTCAAAGCAGCCCTTCTGGGCTGAAGGTGGGGCGGGAGCCCCGAGGGGCGTGGGGAGTCAGCGCAGCAGAAGCCCCACTCAGCCCCTTGATGGCAGGGATGGAAGTTACTATGACGCTCTAGGTGACTGACTTCTGCGATCAAGACATTTCTCAGTTTGAAACTCAGTTAAAAAAAAAATCGATGTTTCACATTCAGCGGTGTTTGGTTAAAAAAAGAAAAATAGCTCCAGTTTGTGCTTTAACGGCAGAAAAGAGTGAGCCCCATCAATTACGGCGGGGAAAACAACAGTGTCTTGAGGCAGTTTTGTTCCTTCTACTCCAAAAATATTAAGCCATTTAGCCCTACAAACCGTCCACTTGGCGGGTGGCAATGTCTTCATTTGAAAAGCACAGGTGCTGGCATCCTGGGGGCCGGGGCTCCTTCTCCCAAACCAGGGATGCTGGGGAGCCCAGGCCTCTCACTCCCGGCCACCTGCCTGACCTGAGACCTGTCTGAGGGAACCCAGACTCATCACCGGGCCTGACCTCACAGCCCTCCTAGGCCACCGACCCCAGGCCCTGAGAGGTGCCCCCTCTGTGCCCCGGAGCATTTAATGCTGACTTTGAATCCTGCGCTTAGAGCAGACGGGCACCCTTGTTGCTTTGGCCTCAGTCTGGTTCCCCACGCCTGGTGCACACTGGAATCCCCTGGGCCTTTGCAAACTCTAGTGCTCAGGCCTTGCACCCCATCAACTAAATCAGAATATCTGAGAGTGGGACCCTTTTGCGATTGCATCTTTACAAAAGATTTTTAGTTGAGTCCAATGTGCAACCAAGGTCAAGAACCAAGCAATGTAGGACTCACCTGGATGGTCTAGTGTGAATCAAGTTCTACCCCTCATAGGTTCCAGTGGTTTCTTCTCCAAAGCCCTGTTTGCCCCAGGGAAGCTGAGACAGAGAAATGAGGATGTCAGATGGGGACATGTGATGTGTGGTTTTTCTGGATGAGTCTCATTAGGGACTGTACTTTGACAGTAATACCCTGGTTCAGCCCTACAGGTTCAGATACTAATATGCCTGCAGGGAATGAGACTCAGGGAACCAACTCCAACTGACTAGACTCACAGACACCAGATGTACAAGCCAGTTGCCACTTATCACAGTGCAGGGGGTGGGGAGGGTGGATATAACTTTATTTCTATGACTTTAGCTCTTATATTCACCGTTCAGAGAAACCTCCTCAGGGTAAAGAAAAGATCTGCTATGTATTTCCTTCCTATCTTTTTCTCATACATATTTCTCTTTTTAACAAACTACAGTCAAAGGATTCTTACAACATACTTAGTCTTGGAGCGCCTGGGTGGCTCAGTCGTTGGGCATCTGCCTTCGGCTCAGGGCGTGATCCTGGCATTCTGGGATTGAGCCCCACATCAGGCTCCTCTGCTGGGAGCCTGCTTCTTCCTCTCCCACTCCCCCTGCTTGTCTCTCTCTCACTGGCTGTCTCTGTGTCAAATAAATAAAATCTTAAAAAAAAAAACCATACTCAGTCTTAAGTGATTTCTTGTATAGCTATATACTATTCACAATCATCGTGCAAAAGTGCCATTGAGGAATTAGAGCCTTGGATTTTTAGACATTCCACTATTTCCACATTTTAGATGTGACATCATACATGTGGTTATTTCCATGTGAAGCACCCCCTCAAGCCTGATCCCCAGAAGTGGGACCTCTCAGTCACGACGTGAGTCTCGCTTGGGCAGCCAAACATCCTGAATCTTCTCCCCACTGTTGTGCGCTGTGTGTGTGAGATACATCTGACGAGAACAGTAATTTCCAGATGTTCCAGAAGGTGTAAGTAGGTGTTTCTGAAGGGGATGAGGGAAGGTCTGTAGTCAAGAGTTAAAACACAAAGTTGGATTAATCAGTTAATAATGTAAGTTTCCTTATGTCTGGATCTCTGTGAAAATTCAAAGTTGAGTCAATGTGGAGAGAGGACTGCTCTGCAGGGGGGTAGGGGGAGGGAGACTGGGGGGGTGCGGGGAGAGCCTCTCTGGCCTTTATGATGCTAATGTGCACCTTGAATCCTCAGGACAGGGCTTCACCCCCCGCATTTCCAAAGCTAACGTGATCCTGGGCATCTTTCTAGTGGAGCCAGTTTTCCAGGGAAGGAGTTTTGGGCAAAGCCAGACTCGATCTTGGATTCCTCCACGCACTGAGCTTCTGAGACTTTGAATCCGAATAACAAAGCCCTGTCTGCTGCCCCTCTTAACTCAAGTTCATTCTTCTAGTGCATCTTCCCTGCCGCTGTCCTATGCCAGGCCTGCATTTCCTCTCCCTTGAATTACTCCAGCAGCCACCCCCCCTGCCCCCTCTTCCCTCTGCTCTACCCTCTACAGCTCGGCCAACTCGCCTCAACAAACCGCTCTGCTCCTGTCTGTTTCCTTGCTCAAGAACTCATGTCCCACCTCCCCACCCCGCCTTCCTGACCTGCCTTCTGTGGCCACACCAGCCTCCTTCCTCTCACTCACTCCATCAGCAGGTGGGTCAGGACCTTCACCCAAAGGAGACTCAGCCTGTGGCTGCCCAGAGAAGTCCTAAAGGTGAGTGGGAGGCAGTGAGGACACAGTGGGAGGACAGGGGGAGGAAGGGGTGAAGTATCCTCCCTCCATGCCTTCTTAAATTGGATAAAATCAAGAAGACCAGATGCTGCCCCTGGTGGAGAGGCCAGTGCCCTGGGCCCCTGCACTCCCCATCTCCATGGCAACCAGTATGTGAGGCCTAAATGATGGAGTCCAGGGGGGCAGGCTGGGTCCTGCCCCTGTCCTCCTGGAAACTGAGCAGGGGAGGGCTCCTAGACCTTGACCCTGGCATTTGCATTTTCCTCCTTCCTCTCTCTTCCTGTGCTCTCTGCCTTCCTCTTGTCCACCTTTATCCAACACAGAGCTGTGTTACTCTCCAAGTGCAGTTCTTGAACTTGCGGATCAGAAAGCGGTGTGAGCCTGGTCTCTGGATTTCAGCTGAGCGTTCATCAGGGGCTCCCATGACACATGTAGACACAGCAGTAATAATGGAGCCCATTTATTGCATCTCTACCATGTTCCAGGCCTCCTTCATATATATTATCTTATTTACTCATAAATCATGAAATGTCAGAGCTAGAAGGGGCCTTCGGGATGATCGCTCCAGTGGTTTTCAAATTCGCTCGAAACGATGAACCTTCTTTTCCTAAGTGAAACTTTGTGGCAGAAGCTCTCTATCCAAAGCAGTTAAAAGAAGTGCTGCTTGGTGGAAGCAAGGTTGCACAGAGCTCCCATTTTTGCTCCTCAGCCTCCCCTTGGCCTTTAGGGGACTTGGCGACCCATGGAAACCTCTGGAAAGCCACTGATTGAGCCCCACCCCTCACTGCACAGAGAAGACTCGAGGGTCACAGAAAGGAGAGCACTTCCAAGGTTACCTAGAGAGTGAAAGCTGCTGGATGCCCACGGCCCTGCATCTGCTGACCCCACAGGACGTGCCGTGCTTCTCCACCTTGCCCAGAGATATGCAGCAGTCTGGGCCAAGCTCTGGCAGCCTCTGGCCGGCTGCAGAGGCAGAAGCCAGGCCTTCTGTTTATACGGTGACCCAGCTGTGTGCAAGATGGAGAGATGCCCGTTGAGCAGGTGGTGTGGGCAGCTCCCACAGATGCCGTCTGGAGTGGCCAGATGTGTGAGCACCAGATGCCCCTCACAGGGCAGGCTAATCTCTCGTGCAGCTGAGATCAACCCTGTACAAGGCTACGGCAACTCTGAACATTTCTAGCACCTCCTGGGAGATGGACGCCCCCCACTTCCCTAGCATCAGCAGGCTTGCATCATGCGAGGACGGGCAATAGCTGCTCCTTGCCCTGGAAGTGGCTGATCCTGGAGGCACCGTTGGCCTTTGGCAAGTCCAGATTCCCAGCACCCTGCCCCCCCAGGGAAGCCTCCCTTGCTAACCTGAGCTGTCATGCTCCCTGGGCCTCCCCCAGAGAAACATCGTCAGCTGGCCCCACATGTTGACAAGATAGCACTGGGAAGTGCCAGAGTAAGAGGGAGGTGGGTCCTTTGCTCATCTCAAGGAAACAGTGTTCTTCCCAGGCTCATCCAAATGGTGCCCACGCCACTCATGGGGGAGGAGGGAAGGACAGCCCTGATTCTGAGGCTGGCTGCAGAGATGGGGATGGCCGTGGCTGAGACATGGAGCAGGTGAAGAAGACTGAGAAGGAGAGGGGACAAGAAGCATTCCTTAGTGACTCCACAAACATGACCCACGACGTTGTGTGCCAGACGCCGCGAAGAGCTGGTAACAAGGATAGACATCCATGCTACCCTCCAGGGCCTTCCCTCAAGCTTTCCCTGACCCTGTTACTTGCTCTCGGGAACCATTGCACTTTTCTGTCATAGCACACACACCACTGTGTGTAATTAGACATTTGTGATTGGTTTCTGCCTGTATCTACCTCTAAACTGCGAGTTTTGCTCCCTACTGTATTTTCAGGCCGAGTACAGTGCCTGGCACGTTCTAGGTACTCATAAAATATTTATCAGATGAATAAAAAGAGTTGCTTTTGACAATCACAATATGCACTCCCTTCAAAGTCCCAGAATTTATCCTTTTGAGTAAAGACAGTACCTTCACAGACCAGGGACAGCACATGGCTGGTCAGAGGCAAGCTGAGTGAAGACACTTTTGGCTCAAGGGATAGAAAATGCCTGAATACTGATGTGTGGGATGGACAGCGTTGATGGCAGAGCTACGGGGTAGGAGGTCATCTGGGGAGGAGAGGGCTGTGGTCTTATCAGATGGAATCCCCAGCTTTTCTTCTGTCTCCAGATCCTTAGAGAGATTCAGGAGTGGGAATAGCAAGACCACAGATCAGGAAGCCGTAGGAAATTATCCTGCTTATCTGGACTTTAAGGAAGAGTTGAGAAAATTGGGGTCTCAACACAGTGATCATGTGCCACTGGCATCCAGATTCTCGGATGTGGGCGGGGCATAAGATTGGCACCAGAGCTATCATTGCGGGGAGGGAGAAATCCTCCCGTTCAGGAAAGGAGCCATGTGCCTGTAGTGCCCACTACTGCACCCTGCTCCAGAGTCTTCCCCCGGAGCCTGCAGAGAAGCTTGCTGTGAGGATGGGGGTGGGGCAGGGGTGGAGGAGTCCTCCTCAGGTGGCTCTTGGCAGTGACTTCCTAACCCTGGAAGCTTGAGGAAGCATTGAGACAGACATTTTGAGAGGAAGTGTGACACCTGGATATTACACACTGTAATGGAACCAGCCAAGTGGTAAATGTAGCTTTTAAATAGGTTTTGTGTTCCCCATTAGCTGCCCTGATGTTGATTAGCCCTGACAGCCAAGAAGAAGGGGCTGGTCAGCAACTTTCCCCTGACAAGGCCTCCCTGCTCCCCAGGGCTGTGAGAGCTCAGCCTATAAATTCAGCCATGTACCGGAAATTGCATGGACGTGCTTGGGGAAGGGGGGGTTGTGTTTTGAAGGAATCTGGTAGGTGGGCTTAGCCCTAGGCTCCTATTTTCTTTCCACCCTTCCCCTACCCTTGCACCTCAAGTACAGTTGATCGTGGAGATTCAGGGCCGGGGGTGGGGGTGACCTCCCTTTGCTACATATGTGTGGGAAAGGGGTCACACCAAGGAGGGACTTGCTCAGTCTGGAGGTGCTCCGAGAACAGAATTACCCTCCAGAATCTGGAACACTTGAATGGTCAACTGGTTCTGATCTATTAAATGTCCTTCTCTAGATACGCCTTCAGACTTGGTGCTGGAGATAGGTAGGTCCACACTCAAGAGCCAAGGAGGACACATGGGGACCACTAAGAACTCAGGGACCATGCCACCAAGATGCCAGGTTTTCTAAAGCAAGGATAACGATTGAAACCATGGAAGAGTCCAGACATATGGTAACTCCCAGACATATTCACCTTCATGGAACATCAGAAGAGATTATAATGAAGGAGTCAGTGGGATTGTCCTTGGGGAGAAAGAGGCAGGAGGATCTGGAGAGAGTGAGTCCCATCTGATAGTTATGATTAGGATTCATAGTATGTTGGTGGCTCTAGAATGTGGAGAAGGCAGGAGGTGTCCTTGGTTGATAGGAAGAGAGAATTCAGAGAAAGTTGATCAGGGGCAGAGAAGTGACCCCAAGGTTTTAACCCCAGGGTGTGGAGCTTAGAGGAACAGGTGTGGGGGTTGCTTCTCAGGCTGCTAGTATCATCATATATTTTCAAAGGAGAGTTTTGTCACCTGATCTTGTTAATGTATTGCCCAGTTCAGGCCTTGGGTCCTGAGTATCTGACCAAAGAAGAACCATCTCCTTTATGTGCCTTCCTCTGTGTGAAAAGCTTTTGCTCAGCCCCAGACTCGAAGAGGCAAAGTTGTAAAGCCTTAGAAGTTTGTAAGTTTATCGTAAGTAGCTCCCTCCTCCTTTTGCATCTGTCTCTGTGGGTGACCTGCCTCTGCCTCACTGCCCCACTACCCCACTGCCCTGCAATGGGCAATGCCCTCCCCTTGCCCCCAGGATGAAACTTCTGAGAACTCTTTCAACTCATTAGAGGTAAATGGCAGAGTTGAGTGTTAACTCTATTCCATCTGACTCCATGCTCATGCTCCTTCAAGTACCCCATGTGGTTTTCACATAAAAATGCTCATCATAGCATGATCTATGAAATTAAAAAAAAACTGAAATAACCTAAATGCTCAACAATTAGGGGGTAGTTTAGTAAATCATGGTGCATTTGTTTGTTCGAACATTATACAGACATTAAAAGTGATCATTACAGAGACTGTATAGCAACTTGGGGAAAGGTTTATGATAAGACACTAAGTGAAAATACAATGCAAATGCTACAATTGCTTCAATTGCAATGATGGAAAATATGTCAGTGTGTCAACAAGGGCTGGAAGATAATGTGCAGAAGTGAAAAACGGCTGTGTCAGAGTAGAGGAGAGAGGGGGTGGGTTTTTTCCTTTTAAAATAATTTGCTTCTCTTTTTTTGTTGTTTTTCTTAGGTTTTTTTTTTTTATTCCTCTGAGATAATTTTCCAAGGGTGGAATATAACATACAGAATATAAGATCAGACAAGATCAGACTCTAGGAAATTTCCACAATGGGAAACTCCCTAAAATAGTGACACTGACTCCTTCACAATAGGGGGCCCAGCTCAGACAGAGAATCACTATATTGTGGTTAAGAGTATGAGTGCTGGGGTCAGACAGACATGGACCAGAATCCCATATCTATTACTACTATCTATATGAGCCCGAGCCAGAGAAAGCCTCCCAAACTTTGCAAAAGTGCAGAGTCAATGCAATCTGATATAGAAGATAAACCTCTCAATGCATTTTAATTCCATTGAATGTCTTCCTAACCCCTCCTCTATCATCTACCATCAGTGCTAAGCGTTTAAATTTGCCTACTCTTTTCCGAAGCAAAACCTAATGTCTGGGGAGAGAGGGGAAGGAAGGAGGGCTGGCTTAGCTGTCGCTGTCCATGGTTCTGAGTCAGTGCTGCACATAAATACATGGTTATTTCTCTGGGAAGTTGTGGGAGCTGACACTCCCCCTGGCCTCTCCTATTCCTCTCTGAAACTAGATTTATGCTATCAACTTCAACATGGTCTTCATTAATGGGAGAATGAAAACCATTGGGATTTCTGGAGCTGGGCAAAAAAGGGAATTGGAACAAGCTACAGGTCGGGGACAGGGAAGGTAGATGACATGTCAGCCCTGACTGAGTTATGATCCTGGTTAATGGCAACAAGACATATCATATATTGGGCAGGAATTGAAAGTTTTAAGTACTAGTGTTCTTTGTAAGCATCGAAACCAGGAGTGAAAAACTACAGGACAAACAGTCGGTGTTGGTTCCACTTCTTTAATCTGTGATTGTCACAGAGTCTTGGTATATTTTCTAAGGTGTAAAAAAGTAACTTTGATGATCTATTCCATAGACTATCTCCAAAATGTTGCTTGATAACAACCAGCAAACAGCAACTCCAATAGGAAGTAATCTGTGTCCACTCTGTCTCTGTCTCTGTCATATTCTTTTTCTATTTATCTCCGTCTTTCTCTGTGCTCAGATAGAGTGTCTCTCTCTCTCTCTCGCTCAACCACATTCCTCCCCCTCTCACCCCTCAATCTATTTTTGCTTGTCAGAAAAATACTATGTAATTTTCTTTAAAAATTAATTCTACTCTACAAAACATGTCTAAAATATTCAAGAGGAAAAAAGTTTCCTTTAAGAGTAGCTTGTATTAGAACTGTTTCTTCCAGTATAATCAAATTAATGAACACCCCCTTAGAATTTAATGCAAAGTTACTTTCACGCTAGTGGTGAGCTTCAAAGATGGGTGAATGCATGACTAATAGCATGGTTCTCCTTGGTAACCAAGATAAACTGTGATCCTGATTGGGCAAAATAGTTGAGGAAAGGATGGAATTAAGTGCAAACAGCCATATTTGTCACCAGTGCTCTTTGAAGCAATGAGAAGAAAAGAAAGGCAATCATGGCAGGTGGAACAGGGTGGGAATGGATTGTGATGCTGAAGTTAGTCGCACAAGTTTTCTTTTTGGTCTGGGCCTTACTGGAGAAACTAGGAGGTAGGAGTGACACCCAATACCAATCAAACCAAGAACAAGAAAAAATGCGTTCCAGTGTGTTTGAATATGGAGGCTGGTCGGTCCACGAGGCCATCAGACAGAGATGAGTCCATGCTGCTCATTAGCCTTGAGAGCCAGAGCCCAAGGCAGAGTAAACACAATCCAGGAAGGCTGCTGATATAAGGACATGTTCAAAGAAAATTTGCTCTCCAGTCAGTCTTTGAAGCCTGTAGACTCTTTCTACCTAATATCATTTTAATTCACCCATTTTCTCCATTCCCCACCGCCTTCAGTCAAGCTTTTATCATGTCTCACCTGAACTGCTGCAACATCTTTCTAACTTATTTCCACATTGGCCAGAAGGGTTCTCTTCAACCACTCAAATCTAATCAGACCATTCCCTACTTAAATCTCTTGGAAGGGACAGCGAGACTTAACACGAGCATACTTGATACAAACTCTCTAGTCTTGAATACAAGGCCCTTTGTGATCTCCCTCCAGCCTTCCCCTTAACAGCCAGGCACAACCCTCCTCTCCCCCGTGTCCTGCCCCACAATGCAGCCTGTTATTAGACACTCTGAACAATCTGCCAGTCCACGAATTTTTGTGTTATTCTCCCCCCTTTCTCTGGGTTAATCATTCTGACTGAATTCTGTCTTATTCTCCTATCCATTTCCAACTACCTCGTGTCCTTTAGGGTTCAGATAAAGTATTGCTCTTGCCTTCCTTGACCACTACCTCCTTCAAAGTCTTAGCTGATTGACCTTACTATATATTCCCCAAACATCAGCACATACTCAAGTTTGATGTCTATCACTTTTCCTCATAACTGCTGATTTTCCTGTCTTTCTGTATTTACTATTGGCTCCTAGAGGGCAGGGACTGTGTCTTGCTTCTTGTGGCACTCAAGTTTTTAGCATGGTGCCTGGTATATGCTTGGCACTCAGTAAATGTTTGTTGAATAAATGAATAAACCTAAGATTTCCAAGTCAAAATTAATTACAGACAAGGTTGAAAGTGAGAAGGGAATAAATCTGCCCCTTAACACTGTGTTTGTTTAAGTCGTTCTTCAAATAGAATTTTCCCCTAATTTTAATATATAATTGGGGAGTTAATATCACCAATATTTGTGAAATTTCATGCTTTCAATAGAAGAAAAATAACACCTGTGTACAAATAGCAGCTGTAGGGGTGCCTGGGTGGCTTCTTGGTTGAGCACCTGACTGTTGGTTTCAGTTCAGGTCATGATCTTGGGGTCATGGGATCAAGCCCCATGCCAGGCTCTGCACTCAGTGTGGAGTCTGATGGTCCTTCTCTGCCCCCTCTGCCCCTCCCCCTCCTCTCTCTAAAATAAATTAATTAATTAAATCTTTTTTTAAAAAACACCCAGGAACTGTAAGTAAAATATGAATGGTGATAGGATGAAGTGCTTTGGGGGAGCAGATGTGAGGGAGAATTTGCTATTGATAATGATGACAGAGAGGTCCTTTGTAGCACTTAGGAATTGCCTACCCTGACCCGGTGCCTTTAACTCACATGGTACCCTCTCATGCACCATGGCTGGTGGCTAACATGCTAAATTTCTGGGACCTCAGCTCTGGCCATAGCAATGGGACAGTATCTTAATTTGTTCCACCCCTATTCTCACTCCTGGTTTGTCCCAAGGTCTCTCTGGCTTTGGATCCTTCTGTTTTTTTTTTTCCCCTCTTGGTTCCATGCTTGCATAGAAGATACACTCTCTATGCTTGCTTTCTTGGGATTCTAAGGTTTAGTTCAAGCTCTTCCTGCTCCTAGATATTTTGGGTAACCCTTGAGATCTTTCATGTGGTGTCCTGTTGGTTCCCTGCACCAGGGGTTGGGAAAGAAGAGTCTTAGAGGATGGTGGTAGTTTAATAGACAGAAGAGAAGGATGGGCATAAAGTTTTCAAAATGAGGGAGAAAATGAGTAAATGCATGAGTGGGAGATCAGTGGTAGAGTGCTGATTTGGGCATGGTGTCTAATCCAATCACAGCTTGTGCTCAGCAAGAGAGCATGTAGTTGCTGAGGGTAGTAAATAATGCCTTGGTGAATCCCATCACTAAAGACACTGGAAGAAGACTATGATCCAGCAGACAAGGCAGTGAGCTGCAGGAAGAGCGGCCAGAGAACCTGAAAAGACATCGTGATGGGGGTCAAGCAGGACACCAAACCAAGGACAGCCCAGCACTTAGAGCCCAGGAAGCCATTACATACACGCTTCAAACCAAGTTTTCCCCACAGGTATGCATTTGGTAACATGGCTAGGGTCACAGACCAGGACGATGCAATAAGAAATGCCAGTCTCCATAGGTCATGTTAGGGCTCAAATTTGACAGAAGCAGCCAAGAGACAAAGACAAAGACCAAGAGGGATGGGTCATTGGCCTTAGGCAAGGTCATTCAGGGAGGTCTTCCCCTACAAGAGACCTACATTCACCATGAAGTCGTTTGGACCAGAATCTAGCATCTGCCAACTTAGTGTGGGAGGGCAGCGTCCACAATTCTGCACAACAGAGAGAATTGAGTTTGAAAAAGTCGTTGGCTGGGGCAATTCAGAGGACAATGAAGGATTTTCAAAGAGAATTAAAGAGTACTGAGCCAAGTTATAGGAAGTCAGAAGAAAGGAACCAACCTCCCTTGACAAGTATGGCTGTGGTGGAAGGCAAGAATTAGGACAGTGGCTAGGGAGCTAAGTGGAGGCTTTTATGCTGTTAGTTTAATAGTTATAGTTTCCATGTAAAACATAGATGCCATGTGTCCATTTCTGGCCATGCACTCCAAGGGAGGAGCCCACCTTAATGAGGACCTCCACTCAGGTAGTGCAGCCCAATGCCTGGCAGGACAAAGGAATTTCCTGGGACAGTCATCTGGAATTGGGCCCTTGGATCTGCAGGGATCTCTGAAGACAGCAGGGCCTCCCTTTGTGTCCTTTGAACTGTTGTCAACATCCCCCCAAACTCAACACAAAGGATGCATTTACCTGTGATCAGACTGCACCAGGCTGATGACCCAAATGGCAGATTTCTTTGCTTTTGACTGGAAGTACAGCAACTGAGTGTGGCAACATGAGCGAGCTCCTGCTGCTCTGAAGCTCTGATTGCCAGTTATAGACGTCTTTGATGAATAAAAAATGGGAAAGCGAATTAATTATTACTTATGAAATGCAGATTGTTTGGTAGAAAAATATCTTTCAAACTTTGGGGCCCATCAGGGAGGATAACAAAAGGAACGATGGAAAGGTTGGAGTCCGTGGATCTAGGGGTGGCTTTGAAAACCCGCCCCATAATGAATGATGGCAACAGTCTCTCTGTCTCTCCCCCTGTCTCTGTCTCTCTCTGGGTTTCTACCCAGCCTTTCTGTCTTCCTGACTATGTCTTTCTAATTTTCTCTGCTTTTGCCCTTCTCATTCGGTTCCTATCTTCGGTGTCCCTGAGTCAGGGCAGGACTCTGGTCTTCTCATTCACACAGTCTTGGGTTCTCAGGATTCTTTTTTTTTTTTTTAAAGATTTTATTTATTTATTTGACAGAGATAGAGACAGCCAGGGAGAGAGTGAACACAAGCAGGGGGAGTGGGAGAGGAAGAAGCAGGCTCCCAGAAGAGCAGGGAGCCTGATGGGGGGCTCAATCTCAGGACCCTGATCACGCCCTGAGCCAAAGGCAGACGCTTAACTGCTGTGCCACCCAGGCGCCCAGGGTTCTCAGGATTCTTAGTTACTGTTGGTATCTGTCCTGTGGCCCCTGCATCTCCTGGTTTCTTTGGTGTTGTTTTTTTTTTATTGTGGGTTCTTTATCTAAGTCTCCTCTCTCTCTCTCTCTCTCTCTCTCTCTCTCTCTCTCCCCTTCCCCTCCCCCCTCCTCCTCCACCCCCTTCCTGTTCTTCTCCCTCTTCCTCCCCATCCTCTTTGGTCTTCTCATGGTCTGTATGACATTTTCTGCCTCTTCCCTGGCATCGCAGCCACCCTGGTTCCCTGGTTTTTCTATCATGTCACCCTATTTTATTTTCTTACTGTTATCTGAAATCATATTTTGGAGGGTTACTCGTGGATTGTCTGTCTCTCCTACCCTGACCATTGCTCCACTAGACAGGGAGTTCTATGAGAAAAGGGCTTTGCCTTATTCATGTCTGTATCCTCAGGGCCCAGAACAGTGCCTGGAAAATGGCAGGAGGATGTCAACAAATATTTGCTAATTGACTGGGCTCTATGTCTCTCAGGGTCTCTGCTCTTGTTTTTATGTTTGTCTAGGTCTTCATGGGTCTTGAGTGTCTCTCTCATGATCTCTATCTCTCTCTTTATCTGTTCTGGGCTTTCTGTCTTTTGGTCGAGTTCTCTCTCCTTACCTTGTAAAGATTTCTCCTGACCTCTGTCTCTGTCTAACCTGGCATTTCCTTCATGCCCACCATCTCTCTCCTCTCTCAGCCTAGTGGGAAGGGGCTGGAGGGCAGTCTGGGCCAGCGCAGCGCCAGACCCCTTCTCCCAGACCTTGCCTTCTGTACAGCCTGCTGCTGGGCCTCCCTCCAGGACCCTCCATGGGGACGACAAAAAGAGAAGGTTGGTTTGTTTGCTTGGAAGCAAACAGTGGTGGTCCCTGATAAGACAGATAAAATTGCCTCTGATTTGATTAACCCCTCCCCTCTCCTCCCTCCCTCCCTACCCCACTACTTTGAGCAGTCAGAGCTTTAACGGGCTGCTCTGGACGGTGACTGCAGCTGGCTGGCCGCTGGCTGGGCTGTAGGGTGGGGGCCCCTTTCTTGGCAGTTCTTGCCTGACTTGTGGGCTGAATCATGGATAGATACCCGGTTACTGAAACTCGCAGCTGTCTCTCTGGACCCATAACTCCAGTTGGCTTCATCCAAACATACTGCAGGGGTCTGAACCCAGGGGAAGGGTCAGCCCTGGAGCAATGTGGAATGAGGCTCTATGTCGGCTCTATGTCGTCGGGGTTAAAAGCATGAGTCACACAGATGGGTTAAAACCCCAGGTAAGACACTGAGACACGTCTCAGTTTTTACATCTGTAAAATGGGAGTGGTAGGCTCTGTCTTGTAGGGAGGTTAGTGGATTAAACGTGATAATAATGTGGCAAGGATGGCATCTGGCCATGGTAAACCCTTGGCCAGCAGGAGCTATTAGAAATGCTGGAAGACAGAAGGATTACGCAGGAGTTTGGCTGAAGACAGCTCCATGACGGCTGTGCGTAGTTTAAGCAGTAACACAAGAACTCTGGAGAGGGAGGGGGCCTCGGCTGGCCATCTGCTCCAGCCCCCTGCCTCAGGCAGATGCATTTGCAGCCCACAGGAGATGGACAGAGGTGTTCTGTTCTGGAAGCTCCCCAGGGGACAGACACTGTGGCCTCCCTCTGTCCGCCATCTCCAGCCTCTCTCCTGTGACAGTCGGGGTGGCTTCTTCCTGCCCCCATGCAAAGCCTCTTGCTTCCACAGCCTGGTGGCTTATGGCAAGTTCTCCCCAGGCCTGAGAAGAGAAGAGCTCTTGTGCTCTTAGCCATCACGGTGGTCCTCCAGCAACAGTGGCTCCCAGATGGGAGCCTTCACAGTCCCTCCTTTCAGCAAATTACAGGAAGTCAAAGATGACACAGAGTCTGCAGTGCAGGGCCAAGAACTCACTCGCAAATCTCTCCTAAACCTTTCCCGAGTTCCTGGAAATTGACGAGTGCTTCTAAGACTCAGCCTTTGGGACTGGGCCAGACTGGGCCCTGTCTTCCACTCCAGCACCCCTGCTAAACCTGCGAAAGTCACCCCACGCCGTGAGCCTGCCTCAGTGTGGCTCTTCACCACCCCGGGGCCCACCACTCCGGACTCCTCCATGTGGCCCCGTGGATCTCGGCACCTGCAGATGCCAGCAGAGTGGAAAGGGAGGTGGGGCGAGACTCGTTCCCATCTTTGCTCCAGATGACGCACCACCTGCCTTAGCTTTTCTCTTCCCATCGTTACGTAATCTTGACTCCAGGATTAAAAATACTCTGCTGACTACCCCGTCCATCTGTCATTCTCCCTCTCTCCCATATACTTATATGTGTATATATATGTGTATATATATATATATATATGATCTTATTTTAAAAATATTTCAGAAAGAGCACTTTCATCATTCATATTATATCAGAGATGGGTTTCCGAGTCAGCGCTGGCTTCCTCCAGAACAGCAGTCCTGGGGGAGTGAGATTTCCCCAAGCCTCTAGGATCTCAGTCTGGTTTGTGCCTGGGTCCAGGGGCCTATGTTTGGATCGTCCAGTACTTCCCCGGGGAGCAGCCTGTTGGCCATTCCCACAGCCAGGGCTGGCATTTACGACATGGAGGTGTCTCCCTCCACAGCCTGGGAGTTGCAGGAAGTGGTGAGCTGGTCACCTGGCCTAACTTGGGGTCCTGGTGGTAGACGGCCTGAATCCAGTCACCAGGATGGGGGGCCCCCACTCCCTGTTCTGCCCTCATTTCATGAACCAGCTCCCCCATCCATGTACCAGAATCATCCCTGGACTGATGGAGAAAAGGGCAAGAGTTGAGCTCCGTTGTTCCTGTTGCCAAACAATCAGGGCTCTCTAGAGCCTGAGGGGACCGACGCTCATGCTGAGAAACTCATTCATCATTTGCTCATCTGATCCATACTTACTGGGGGTTACCATGCGCTTGGTGGGTCAGACAGACGGTACCTGCCGAGAGGGTGCAGCGAAGGTAGACAAGACAGCTCATGAGCACAAGAGAATTCAGTGTCACTGATTTAGTGACAGGACCTGGGTGGGGTCCTGTCTCTGCCGGATGCCAGTTATGTGACAGCCACCAGAGTTCCCAGAGCCCTGCTGGGAAATCTCCTGGTTTCTGTCTCACTCTCTTCTTCACCTGCTGTCCTCCTCTGTGCAATGGGCACGACACATTCTGTCTCCCAGGGCTGGCACAGTGTTCATGGGAACAGAAGTGCCTTGGAGGCAGCAACGCTGAGCAGGAACGAGTCAGCTGATGTGCGTGCTTTCAAAGCGTGGGACACCTGTCAGAAAAAAACGATGCCTGTGGGAGCAGCCTCCCTCCTGACCACTGCCTCCAGTCTCACCTCCTCCGACCCATGATCCATCCTGCACAGGGGCCTCCAACTGATCTCTCCCTGCTGGTCACCATAGCCAGTTTAAGTTCCTGAGAACGATGCTGGAGCCCTCCTCCCCTATGTCTCCTCGGGACCCCAGGGCTGGCCGAATAGGCCCTGGCCTTCCTGCTCTGTGTGCTCCTGGTCCAGGGATTATGTCCCTGTGTCTCAGTTTCCTCAGCTGTATAATGGGCCAATGAGAGCAGGCTTCCAAGAGTATAAATGAGTGAGCACGTGAAGAGCACTTAGACAATGTCTGGCACACGGGAAACAGCCAAATGGCCATCAGGGTTTGTGACTGGCAGCAGCTGCTCCTCCATGCCTTGGAAAATGCTCTTTCCTGTGCCTGGAATATTCTGTTTCCATGACCCGCCCCTCCCCCCAGTCTGGCAAACAACCCCCTTAGAGCAGGGTTTGTTTTCATAGGTGAGCTGGCCCTGGTCCTGGCCTTTGTGATGTTCTGGTTCTCAGACACCCAGGCCCGCTCCCTTCTCTGGGTCCGCTTCCTCTGCAGCCTGTGTGCGTCTCGGATTCTCAGCACGCTGTCTTCCACAAATATTTATCGAGGACTTGTCATACGCCAGGCCCCCACCCCTCTTCCCCCGCTTCCCCTTTATCTGGTGCTTGCTAAGTTCAGACTCTGTGAGCCAATCCTTGTTTACTTTTTGGGAAGCCTGGGTCGAACCGTGTTTCCTTCCCTTCTTATGGCACCACTGGGCTCCATGAGCTCCTACTAGGCACCAGGTGATGGATCAGTGACCCCTCCCAGTAATCCCAAGAGAGATTGGCTCACTGCACAGGTGAGGAAAATCAAGGCCAAGAGGACTAACCACTGCCCCAAGGGGACGACGTTCCCTTACTTTGGCTTCAGGCTCAGGCACCGGCCTCCTGCCTGCATGTTCCCGGCCTCCCAACCGTGGTGTGCCTAGATGTGCTTTCTCCATTCCGGCCTCAAACTGAAAGACTGGCAGGGACCCAGCTCCATGGCCTGGGCGGGGCAGACCAGGCCCCTGTCACTCTGCCTTGGCCTAAACCATGAGTTTGTCTCTCCAACGATGTGCCCTCCAGGACAGGACCTGCATCCCCGTGAACCAGAGAACCGTCACTGAGCACAGGGACTGCTACTCCGGGTTCTCATGGCCCAGACCGACTCTGGCTGCCTGTGTACAGCTGGCCTCAGCTTCGTGGAGAGGTCCGGCAGGAAAAGCAGAAGAAGAAAGGGAGGAAAATTGCTTTTTTGCTGCCCCAACTATAATCGCCTCCAGGCTGTCATATAATCAATAAAATATCAGAGCCCGTGATGGGGCCCTGGGCTCATGCCCCTGGGAGGACCCAGCCTCTGTCTTGACCCAGTCTGTGATTGTTGCTCAGCAGCTGGGTGGGATGGCTTTCAGGACAGTTTGGTGGTGGAAGGTGGCCAGATACACACTCCCCTGCCGGGTGAGCTTGCTGCCTTCTTCCAGCAGCTTCGGCCCTTCCCTCTCCCCTCCCATCCCCAATGCCACCAAAGCCATTGAAGGCCCGATTGAAACTCAGTCCTGTTTGTGCCATTTGTCTGGGGGCGGGACTGTCACAGCCAACACAGCCAGCACGCTCACGGGGGCACACTCATACACCAGCTCAGCTGTGCAGGCATACACACTCTCCCCTTGCACACACAGCCACACTCACATAGACACACAGAGGCGGCCTGCCCCCAGGCCCTCCCACAAACCCACCCTGGAGTTGGAGACACACTTGTGCTTGTTCCCCTCACAGACCCGCCTCACACACCCCCACCCGTGAAGGCACATCCTTTCCTAAACACGGAGCTGCTTGTCTTCTCCCCTTTCTCCTGGTTTCTGTCTCACTCTCTTTCTAGTGTTTCTCTCTCTCTGTTGGAGATGAGGGGGATTTGGCAGCAACATCTCTTTGTCTCTAGCTTGCGGCATCTGCACACCGCCCCCCCCAACAGATGTGCAGGCCTCTCAGTCAGCGGGTCTGATCTGTGGGGTGGCCAGTGAGGGATTCCAGGAGGTGGTCCCGTTCAGAAGCCTGGCAGACGGCCGTGGCATCAGGATGTCTGACAATAGAAACAACAATGCCCAGAACAGAAGCAGAAACACTGGCATTCACGTGGAAGACAGGCGCAGTGCGGTGATTCAGGACGGACGCTCCAGCCAGCCTCTTTTCGTTTGAGCATGTGGTTCTTCCACTCCCTAGCTGTGCAGCTTTGGGCAACTTTCATAACCTCTCTGTGCCTGGGTTTTGCTGTTTGTAAAATGGGAGCGAATCAGCAGCCATGTCACAGGGTGGTCATGAGTTCAATGAATTAGGTGTGCTGAATGCTTAGAACAGCAGACACGCTCGTTGCCATTCCGGCACTTGGTACTAGGCACTGTAAAACACCTTATCTCTACTATCATATTTAATTCCCCTATCAACCCTGTACAGATATTTCCCCTGGAGATGAAATGACCTGCTCTAGACCACATGGTTATTACTCGAGCAGCTCACTGATTCATCAGCGGTGTACTCTGCTACTCGCCCGTCCACGGCAGCTCTCCTTTCTGGTGGCAGGAACAGGGGTGGGGGCAGGGAGGGCAGCCTTGCAGAAGGATGGCCACAGGACGTGGTAGGAACTAAGAGCCCGCCAGGGACCAAGGTGGGAAACTATGCAGATGCAAGCCTGGGAAGCAAGGCAGGAGCCCAGGAGAGTTGACAGGCCCATGGCTGAGTGGAAAAAAGGCTTGGGCTAGTCATGGGAGTGGGGTGGGGGAGCCAGCTTTGGGCTGCCTGCTCGGGTCAGGTGGGCACGCAAAGGGAGTTGGGGCTGCCCACTGCCGTCCCTCAGGCACCTATGTCAGAGCAAGACAAGGTATAATCTGCTACTTTTCCTTCTGGGGACACGATGGGGACTTGGGTAAAGACAAAATCAAGCATCGGCAGGGGCAGGTGAAGGCCCAAGGAAGGACATGGAAGCTCACTGATGTGTTCTGGGCCTGTACAGAATGCTTACCAGAACCCACCCATGAACATACTCATTTCCATTTATAGAAGCAGAAACTCAAGCTAAGGGAGCTTAGGCTTCCTGAAAGCACCTGCTGGGCTGCACTTGGGGCCCTTGAACCCCTGCCTAGGGCAGCCTGGAGGCAGGACTGGTGGGGGATGGCTGAATAGTATCCAAGTAGTCCCAGCCATGAGCAGCAGGGGTGCAGGGCAGGGGGCTGGGTGTGGCATGGCAAATCAAATGGATGCTGAAAAGTCACAATGTCCACCTTTGGCACCCCAGTCCCATGACCCAGTGGTGGCAGTGTAGGGCTAGGACAGGAATAAAAGCAGTTCTCTGTTTAGCAAATGAACGCACATCTCCTCTCTCCCCCAGGAGCAATATTTTTCTTTTGCTCCCTCCGTCAGTGGGCACTGAACAGCTCCTTCCCCCAGAGTGGCAGAAAGTCAAATTCCACAAGGCGGTGTAAGGAGAGGGGACGAGGGGCAGGCGGGATGGCCACGTCTCCTGTCTCAGTTGCTGGGCACAAGATGCAACACTTGGGTGGATTAACATCTGGGCTAATTAACTTTTTTTCTAATCAGCATTTCACACGAAAAAGCGGGGCTCTCGGGGATGGCTCTCGGGGATGGCCGTGCCCCTGCTCCAGTCTGGGAGGGAAATGGGTCTTCTAGCTCTTCTGCACAAGTCGAGTTGTTGGTATTATCACATTTACAATGATGGGCAAGGGGACTACGAGACGGGCGCTGGGAGGATGTGGCCAGGATGGTGCTAGTGCCCTGAGGGACGGGGTCTGGGCGGAAAGACATCCCCTGGGGGGCTCTGGCATTGGCGGAAACGACCTCACAGCCATGCCCCGACAACTGTCCAGAGCGACCTCACATTCATCCCCTCAGGGCGGGCACTGCGTGTTAGTCATCTCCATCAATGTGGCACATGAAGACCTACTGTGTGCCAGGACCTGCCCTAGATGCCTTGCCCCTGCCCTTATGGAGCTTGTGGGCCGAGAGGAGAAACAACCCATGATGGCAATAAACCGTGAGTTCCATTATGCAGAAATACAGGAGCTGAGAAAGCATATAGAGGACATATAGCTCTGCACCCGGGGCCCAGACTGTGAGCTCCACGAGGCCGGGGACCCTTCCAGCTTGTTCCCACTGGGTCCCCAGCATCTGGCACAGTAGTTTGCACAGTTTAAAAGGTCAGGAGATATGTGTCAAGTGAATGGAAGAACGAATGCTTGATATTCGACTGAGATCTGAAATATGAAGTGTTAGCCAAATGAAGGAGAGAGGCAGCGGTGTTGCGGGCAGAGGGAACAGCATATGCAAAGGCTGGGAGGCAACAAAATGCATAGTGTTGGTTTAGCACCTCTGGAGGAACGGAGGTGAACTTGGGGTGGACTGGGAGGAGAGAAGAGGAGCAGGAAATGAGGCTCCAGAGGGAGACAGGGCCCAGCCATGATGGGCTTATGGCCTGCTGGGGAAATGAGGAATGAGGGACACACGTGAGCCACGCTGGCATGGAGGCAGGTTGGATTGGGGTAGCCCGAGGGTAGAGAGACCCTCAAGGGCTATGGCAGTGCCTGGGAAGGGACAGGATGGCGGTCTGCCAGGGCTGGAAATGAGGGTGGGAGGTGGGAAGGTGGCAGTGGGGATGGAAAGAAGAGATGGGAGGGCCAGGCTTGTAGGCAGAATGGATGCCAGGGGAGTTGTGGGTACTCCACGCTTCTGGTCAGGGCCATTGGACAGAAGGTGGCATCTGCCCCTGAAACAGACAATGAAGAGGGTAGAGGAAGGGGCATGGAGCAGGCATGGGAGCAGTGTGTTGAATGAATTAAACAGAGATGTCCCTGGGCCAGGGATCAGACTTAACAAGGCTCTGCTCAGCTCTTCTTACCCCCCAATCCCCAACTTCTCCATGTAGACCAGAAGGATCTCTCTGAAGAAACCCTCGATGACCCCTTGGTGCTCCCACAGCGAAATTTCACGCGGTCATCATGGCCCCGAAGACCCTGCGCCATGAGGCCAGCCTCACCACTGGGCTCCTGTCTCAGACCTTTCCTTTTGCTCCGCACCTGGCAACCCTGTGGGCCTAATTCCACTTCCCTCATCCCAAGCTCCTCCCTGCCTGGGGGCCCTCTGCTGACATGCTTCCCCCCCCCACTTCCTTGCTTGGCCAATTCCTGCTCATTCTTTAAATCTCCAAAGTCACTTCCTCAGGGAAACCTTCCTTCACTCAGGCCAGGTGAGGTCCCTCCGCTAGAGCTGTGCATCCTTCCTCCCCTCCACAGCCTCCCAAATGGCAGCAAAGCGGTATTTGTGTACTTGCACTTGCTGCACCCCACTCCCAACTCCAAGCTCTAGAGGGAGGAAGCCACGTCTGTTTTATTCACCCCCGGAGCCCCGGCGCCTAGCACGGAGCATGGCACATAGTGGGTACTCAGTTACTCTTTGTCCATGAGCGAATGTGCTACGTGATCGATTTAAGATTATTTGTACCACGACGAATGTTTGCAACAGCTAATTTCCAACATTAGTCAAGACAAGCGAGACCAGAATAGCTGACACATTCCACTTTAAATATAGCCCTCCCTGGAAATGACTCTCAGCCTGAACCACCAGCAGAGACTCTTCCCCGACTTCCAATCTGGATCTTCAATGGACTGCTGGATGTCCAACCTGGGATCGTGGTTGAAAAATGCCTCAAAACCCTTTGCTGGGGTTCCTGCTTTGGTCCCTGGCCTTTGTCTTGTCTTCCAGGCATCCCACCCTAAACCTGCACTGAGCCTGGACTCCTCAGGTCTCCAGCTGGCTTGTAGGATGGTGAGTTAGGGACCCTGCACCGTGGGGTTGTCTCCCTTCCAGNTCTACCGCAATCACGGGCCTGTGACGCCCACAGCTGCCTGGCTTAGAAACCCCAGCAGCTCTCCATTTGCACCAGCACCCCTACCCCCCACACCAGCACCACCCACGGCCCTCTCTGCTCAGGCCCAGCCTGGAGGGTCAGCCTCAGGGCCCGTTGCCCTGCCTTTCCCACCAGGGAGCAGCCACAGTGGAGTCCGAACCCCTCCAAACTTAGGAGGGACTTCCCCACGTCATGCCTTTCTGCTTGGACAGGGACTCTAGCAGGGTGGCCAAGCTCCCGGAGCATGGAGCAGGATGGCCCGTGCTCGCATTCCAGGTCTGTCACCTTAGCTGCGCCACCCTGACATGTCCCGTCCCCTCCTTGTTCCTCGATTGCCTCAGCTGTCAAATGGCCTTCCTTACAGCTGCGTCTTTGGGAGGGGATTGGGACGGTGAGGGGAGGGGCTAGTGCACACAGAGGGCTCAGAGTCGTGCCTGGCCCTTCCCAGGGCTGGGAGTATGAGCTATGCCTGTTACTCACCCCTCTCTCCTGGCTTGGGACCCCCCGACTGCCTCCCCCACTATATCGGCCACTGGAACCCTAAACATCCTGAGCAAACATTCCAGAGAACCCCCTCTCCCACTTCCGTGACCCCCTTTGCTTGCTGGGATGGTTCCAGCTACGTCTTTCCCACAGTCTGAGCATTCGTTTGAGTCCTAGGATGCTGCCTTTGATCAAGAGGGTTTTTCTCTGACTTGCGGAGAGTGTCTTAAACCCCATCACGATGGTGAATTCCCAGGGCAGGGACCCTGTCTTATCTCTCCGTGAGACTCATAGCAGGTGCTTTGCAAACACTTGTTAGGTTTACATTTTATGACGTATGCCCCTTCTGCCCTGGTGAATCCCTCTGCTCACTCTCAGAGAGGGATTCTCTGGGCTGGGGGTGTGGAGACATTGGACAGTCTCCTAAAGACACGTCATATATATGCTACCATGAGCCAGCTGATGCAGGCGGGGGACAGCTGGGGCAGGTGGGGGCAGCTGATGCAGGCGGGGGTGGGGGTTTTTTTTTTTTAGGCAGAGGCAGGACAGGCAGGGGAGTGGGCTGCCAGCCCCATCAGATGGCAGGCGAGCAGCTTCCCAGACCCAGAGGCACCATGGGCCAGAGAGTCGGACCAAGACCGGCCAGGGTAGGTCTCCGCTAAGGACAAGAGCGGCCATGGGGGAGATGGGGGCCAGAAGGCTGACAAGAGGTCACAGGACTGGGAGGGAGGAAACAAGATGGTCATCTCCTATCGTTGTAATCTTTTTTCTTGCTTCATTCACACTGTGCATTTGACTCCCTCAACCACCCCCCAANCCCTCCACAGCCTCCCAAATGGCAGCAAAGCGGTATTTGTGTACTTGCACTTGCTGCACCCCACTCCCAACTCCAAGCTCTAGAGGGAGGAAGCCACGTCTGTTTTATTCACCCCCGGAGCCCCGGCGCCTAGCACGGAGCATGGCACATAGTGGGTACTCAGTTACTCTTTGTCCATGAGCGAATGTGCTACGTGATCGATTTAAGATTATTTGTACCACGACGAATGTTTGCAACAGCTAATTTCCAACATTAGTCAAGACAAGCGAGACCAGAATAGCTGACACATTCCACTTTAAATATAGCCCTCCCTGGAAATGACTCTCAGCCTGAACCACCAGCAGAGACTCTTCCCCGACTTCCAATCTGGATCTTCAATGGACTGCTGGATGTCCAACCTGGGATCGTGGTTGAAAAATGCCTCAAAACCCTTTGCTGGGGTTCCTGCTTTGGTCCCTGGCCTTTGTCTTGTCTTCCAGGCATCCCACCCTAAACCTGCACTGAGCCTGGACTCCTCAGGTCTCCAGCTGGCTTGTAGGATGGTGAGTTAGGGACCCTGCACCGTGGGGTTGTCTCCCTTCCAGTGTCTTCCATGCACTCTCACTAGGGGAGGTGGGATGCATGGGGCAGGACGCGGAGATGCCCAGCTGCAGGGAGTGGCTGAGAGCCCCGTGGCCTCTCCAAGGGACTGCTCAGTATTCCACGAAGGGCCCGGGGTCTGGGCGGGGCCACGGGGCCACAGTGGGAGCACGGGCAGCGGCTGCAGCCGAGCAGACAAAAGGGTCTGCAGCCAGAGGCAGAGACCACGCAGAAAGGCCACGGCACAGGCAGAGAGCGCATTCATTTATTTTTCTATAATTTATGATCTTGCCTACATCCAAAAATGATGCAACGTCACTTGCCACAAATAAACTGGTAAAAGCCTACAGGGAGATTGAAAATAGATGGTTGGAGATCAGCAACCAAATAGATGAAGGGGAAGAAAATGGCATCGGGAGCAGAGCATCATCTCCCGTTAGGACAGTGCTTGGGCTTTCCAGACTCAGTCGTGATGGTCCTGGCCTCGTTTGACCTCTACGGTGTCCTCTCATTCTGCAGATGACGAGGGAGGCCAAAATCACTCAGCCGGCCAGTGCCAGGGAAAGGGCACAGCAGCCCAGAGAGAAGGGCCAGATGAGGCTTTTTCAGAAGTGCCCCCCTCCGTTTTCCCAGCTCCCCCGCCCCCAACCAGCTCCCTGGTGCAGACCCTTAACCCTGCCTCTGCTCTGCAGAGACATCCTGCATCTGTGTCCATGCAGTGCACTCTGCACACAAGGACCAGATTCATCTACCGCAATCACGGGCCTGTGACGCCCACAGCTGCCTGGCTTAGAAACCCCAGCAGCTCTCCATTTGCACCAGCACCCCTACCCCCCACACCAGCACCACCCACGGCCCCCTCTGCTCAGGCCCAGCCTGGAGGGTCAGCCTCAGGGCCCGTTGCCCTGCCTTTCCCACCAGGGAGCAGCCACAGTGGAGTCCGAACCCCTCCAAACTTAGGAGGGACTTCCCCACGTCATGCCTTTCTGCTTGGACAGGGACTCTAGCAGGGTGGCCAAGCTCCCGGAGCATGGAGCAGGATGGCCCGTGCTCGCATTCCAGGTCTGTCACCTTAGCTGCGCCACCCTGACATGTCCCGTCCCCTCCTTGTTCCTCGATTGCCTCAGCTGTCAAATGGCCTTCCTTACAGCTGCATCTTTGGGAGGGGATTGGGACGGTGAGGGGAGGGGCTAGTGCACACAGAGGGCTCAGAGTCGTGCCTGGCCCTTCCCAGGGCTGGGAGTATGAGCTATGCCTGTTACTCACCCCTCTCTCCTGGCTTGGGACCCCCCGACTGCCTCCCCCACTATATCGGCCACTGGAACCCTAAACATCCTGAGCAAACATTCCAGAGAACCCCCTCTCCCACTTCCGTGACCCCCTTTGCTTGCTGGGATGGTTCCAGCTACGTCTTTCCCACAGTCTGAGCATTCGTTTGAGTCCTAGGATGCTGCCTTTGATCAAGAGGGTTTTTCTCTGACTTGCGGAGAGTGTCTTAAACCCCATCACGATGGTGAATTCCCAGGGCAGGGACCCTGTCTTATCTCTCCGTGAGACTCAATAGCAGGTGCTTTGCAAACACTTGTTAGGTTTACATTTTATGACGTATGCCCCTTCTGCCCTGGTGAATCCCTCTGCTCACTCTCAGAGAGGGATTCTCTGGGCTGGGGGTGTGGAGACATTGGACAGTCTCCTAAAGACACGTCATATATATGCTACCATGAGCCAGCTGATGCAGGCGGGGGACAGCTGGGGCAGGTGGGGGCAGCTGATGCAGGCGGGGGTGGGTGGGGAAGGTTGGGCAGCTGGGGCAGGCGGAGGCAGGACAGGCAGGGGAGTGGGCTGCCAGCCCCATCAGATGGCAGGCGAGCAGCTTCCCAGACCCAGAGGCACCATGGGCCAGAGAGTCGGACCAAGACCGGCCAGGGTAGGTCTCCGCTAAGGACAAGAGCGGCCATGGGGGAGATGGGGGCCAGAAGGCTGACAAGAGGTCACAGGACTGGGAGGGAGGAAACAAGATGGTCATCTCCTATCGTTGTAATCTTTTTTCTTGCTTCATTCACACTGTGCATTTGACTCCCTCAACCACCCCCCAACCTCATTTCTTTACTCTCTCTCTTATTAAGCAGTCCTCAGTTGCAGGCCCGGGCCTACTGGTGGCTGACCTTGGGAAAGCACTTGACTTTTCCAGCCCCACTTATGCAGAGGGACCAACAGCATTCTTAAGAGCATTCTTGTGGAAAATGTGATATAAAGCATTGGTTCCCAAACCTAGCTGTGCAGGGGAACACCTCAGGGATTACCTACAGAGGCAGGTAGCAGGCCCCACCTCAGTTCAACTAAACCAGAATTTCTGAGGCAAGGAGCTCATGAATCTGTAGTTTGGAAAAAAAAAAAAATCCACAGGTATTCCAATATAGCTGGTCCATAGACGACATTTGAGAACCACTTGAAAAAAAAATGTCAAAGTAATAATCGAGATTAATATTAGCTCTTCTTTCCTATTTTCCTCCCTTCCTAATTAATAAGGAGTGTCACCAGGCTTAATTTAGGAAAATTCCCCAATACCCAATGGTTTAAAAGAATTACTGCTTGGTTGCTGTTAAGAGCACCTGCCGCATCGGACCAGAGTGACAGCACGTCCCAGCGAGGCCCTCAGAAGATACTTATTGCCCCCAGAGTTGAGTCTGCAGTTTTTGGAGGGAGGGTAGGAAATAAGTTTTTTTAAACCATATTTGCCTCTCTTCAGGAGTTCAGACCTAGCCACGATTTGTTTTTACCCTATATATTTGCTCAAAAACCCTCATTGATTCAACAGACATCTCCCAGGCACCAGGCTCGGCGAGGGACCTGCGAGGGACCTGCGAGGGACCCAGAGATTAAAAAGCAAACACAGAGTCCTTAGCGGAGACAACCTACCCTACAGTCCAGTGAGCCAGATCAGACAATGAAAGCAACAGATCCTGCTAGAATAGGCTGGAGCCTGGGGGGGTCCCAGAAGCGGGAAGATTGGCCTTGGACTAGAGTCCTTTTAGAAAGTCTCACAGAGGAGGTGCTGTTTGGGTCGACATGTAGCATAGTGGTGCCAGGCATGGCCTCCGGAGCCGGGGTACTGGCTTCATATTGGCTGTGTGTCCTTAAGCAAGTTACTCCACCTCTCTGCTCTTGGATTTCCTCCGCTGTAAAATGTGGATGATAATTTTCTTCATTTTTTAAAGACTGTTGTGAATATTAAAGAAGTTAACATATGTAAAATACTTAGAACAGTGCCTGGCGTATAGGCACTGGGTTTAAATGTATGCACACACACACTATTTTTATTGCTATGTTGAGAATGCATGAGACCTTGCCCCACAGAGAAAGGGAAGGCATGCTGGGCAGGGGGACATTGTGTGGAAAGGTACCAAGGTGAGAAAAAGGAGGGGTGTGCTTAGGGGATGGTGAGCCGTGTGGTGGGCAGTAGGTCGGGGGGGGCGTCTCTAGAGACAAGGTTCTTGGGATGCAGATGAACTCTTGGGTGCCAACAGGGTTTCCCTCCCACTGCCTGCCCATGGAACCACTAACTGTGAACCAGCCAAGCCCAAATGAACCAGATTTAATGGCAATCTGAATGCACAGCTCTCCATTCGGTAGGCGCTGTCGTCCCTTCCTGACCACTAACCGGAGTCTCCCTCAGCCCTCCAACCCTGAAAAAGGCCCTCATATGGGACAAAGCTCTTTTTTTTTTTTTAAGATTTATTTATTTGTTTTAAAGAGAGCACATCTGTGAGCGTGAGCAGGGGAAGGGGCAGAGGGAGAAAGATTCTCAAGCCAACTCTGCACTGAGTGCGGAGCCCAGTGCAGGGCTCCCTCTCACAACCCATGAGATCATGACCTGAGCCGAAACCAAGAGTCGGACGCTTCACCGACTGAGCAGCCAGGCGGCTCTGGACAGAGCTCTTGCACATTACTGTTTCATCTGATCCCATCAAGGGCAGGTTCTAAATTGGACTGCCTGGTGTAAATCCCAGCAGGGAGTGGACACTTGCCTTGTTTTTGGCTGTCTGGACACTGAGGTCATCCTCTGATGTTTGGATAATTCCCAGTTCCACATGCTCTGTGCGTCCAGGGGAAAACCCAGAGCCCAGTCCTTTCTGCAACCAGGAAGGTGGCAGGTGAGCTGGGCTCTACCAGCCAAACCCACTGGTCCAGACTCTCATGAGACGGGAGCAAACTGGGAAAGGAGACTCCCAGGGAATGCGTTTTGCCGTTGAGAGGGACCATCAGGGCTGCTGGCTCAGGGGGCGGCAGGGGTAAATGTGGGATTCCTAGGGCAGAAGTGGCTTCAGTGCCGGAGCCAGGAGCAGGGTGCTGGAGCCAAAGGGCAAGCTCTCAGCCGCGGTGTAAGCAGCAGATGCGCTTGCGGGCAGCGTCAGTGGCCCAGGTGGCCTCCTCATCAGGCGAGCTCTGTGGCATGGGTTGGGAAGCTCAAGTTCAAGCTGGTTCTGTGGCCACGCACCCCCCTTTGGATGGCCATCTTTTCTGCTTATGCCTCTAGAATTGGCTTCTGTTGTTTGCAACTAAAAGCCCTCTCGCTACACAGCTCTGCCACTTACCGGCTGTGCGTCCTCGGGTAATTTACTCAACCATTCTATGCCTCCGACCCCTCCTCTACAAAATGAAATACTAACGGTAGCTACCTTGTAGTCTTTTCCTCAGATTCAAGGAGACACTCTGCACATTCTTAGCACACACATGAAGCCGACAACAAATATTAGCTGTTATTTTCACTAAATCTGAGAAAGATAAGGAAAATATCTTTGTTTCATAAACAGGCACAGAGAAGTGGAGCGACTGGTTCAAAAGACACAGAGTGAGCAAGGGAGAAAGTCTGGCCTCCAAAACTCAGATTCTTGCCTCTCTCCTGCAGCCCTACGTGTGTGTGTGTGTGTGTGTGTGTGTGTGCGCGTGCACGTTCTTTATTGCATAAAGCCACTGTATTATGTGTGCTGTCAGATATCCTATTAAAAAGCAAAGTGGAAAAAACAGTGAGCAGTCTTCCTCTGCCTGTGCTTCCACTGATTACAAAATTAAATTAAGCTTTGTGGCTCGCTGCTGCTGTTTGATGGGAAGTACAATGAATTGCACTTTGCCTCCCTGTAAGAAGTCCCAGAGAACAGGGCTGTGGGAGCTCGGCCCAAGACAGTATTTCTTCCCTCCAATGCCCAGGGGGCAGAGCCTTCCTCTCTCTAGAAATGTTAAGCCCCTGAACCAGACTGCCTCTTTATTAGGTTAATAAAACACCAGGCCCATCAAGTCTCAGGCTCGTAAAGGTCAGTGAGTCACGTCTGAGTGCAGGGGAGAGCTTGTAGGGCAGCGGCCTGCTCCCCAGGATGCGGGGGGAGGGAGGAAGCTCTCCCCCAGGCCAGCGCTGACTCTGGGGCCAGGACCAAAGATGCAGGCAGGGCCACAGTGGCAAGAGGGACAGGGATCCTCGGGTGCCACTGGGGCTGAGCGGGCCTCAGTGCAGCGGGGTCCCCAGGGAAGGGTCAGCACCAGGAGACGGCTGACAAAGCCCGAGCTGGCAGGACAGCCAGGGGCGGGCAGACAGACGGCAGGGACTACACCAGGGCAACAGCAATCGGAGAGACTTTGGTGTTATGTAGCTTGGTGGCTAGAAGGAGGATCTTGGAGTCACTGAGTTCTGGGTTCAAATCCTGCCTCTCCATCTACTTCTTCTTACCTGCGTGTTCCAGTTCCCTATTGCATCGTACCACCGCAAAGCTTAGTGGCTGAAACAGCAACACCCAGTTGTCTCTCCCAGGTCTGTGGGTTGACTGGGCTCAGCAGAGCAGTTCTTAGGCTCAGCGCAGTGGTGGCCAGGCTGTAGTCACCCGTGGTGGCGGGAAGCTCGGCCGGCACTCTTACCTGGAACGCCTCCTCCACAGGCCTCTCCCTGTGGCCTGGGCTTCCCACAAAGGTGGCTGAGTTTCAGTGGGTAGCGTGATAAATTCCAAACTCCTTTGCCCTGGTGACCTCCAGGGATCGGACCCCTACTTACCTCTCTAGATCTCATCTCATGCTACTCAAGACCTTGCTCGTTGTGCTCCAGCCCCACTGGAGCTCCCTCCCTCAGTTCCTCCCACGTGGCAAGCTCTTCCTACCTCAGGGCCTTTGCACGTGCTGTTCATGCTACCCAGAGTTAGCCACTCTCTGCCTGACTAGCTCTTTCTCATTCCTCAGATGTCAGCAAAAATGATACCATGTGACTTTTTCATTTAGTCCCCCAGCAAATGTTTACTGTGTGCCTACTATGTGCTAGGGACAGTCTAAGGCCCCATTAAGAATAGATCCCGTGCTACTTTCTACTTTAGTATCCTTTCCCATTTTTTGCTTTAATTAAAGCTTGTAATTATCTTGTATTTGTTTTCTCTGCTCATTGTCTGTATCCTCCACTAGAATGAGGCCTGCTGGCTCGCCATGGTCTCCCTTAGCTCAGGGCCTGTCACTGAGTAATACTCAACAGACATGTGCTGTTTGAGTGAATGTTACCTACTTGGCATGTGACCTTGGCCAAGTGGCTTGGCTTGCACATGGCTCGGTCCCAAGTTCAAGGGCCCTGGGCCAATGTAAGACAGACGTAAGGGACAATGTCTTTGGCTGGGGCACTCCCGGAAAAACAGGTGTGAAACTTGGCTTCACCACAACTTGCTGTGTGACCTTGGGAAAGTCACTTTACCTCTCTGGGCTCAGCTATCAGAAGGAAACAATAGCTTCCTATTTTCCAGGGCAGTTGGGAGTCAAGGCAACAGCAGGACACAGTGCTGTATGATTTTGGCCGTCTGAGGCTGGTGGGGACACTGGGTATGTGGGAGGGGTGTCAGGTGCCCACTCTTCCTTCAGCAAGGCTGGCCTCTGGGTGGAGGGCCCAACCAGCCACTCCTCACCAGAGTCCGTGCCCACCTCCCCAGGCCCAGCCTGGGCTGGCTGCTGGTCCTCGGAGGTGACAGCAGTGTTTGCCCACCCAGAGAGATGAGATACCCTGCACGAAAATCCTCATAACTGCTTCCAGCGTGCCCAGGCCGAGACTTGGCTCTCCTCCTCGGCTGGCATGCCGGCCTGGGGCGCTAAGGCCGCTTATGCCCTCCACCTGCATGTGTAAATGTTAAGAGCCGAGGAGGGCAAACACATTCAGGAAGAAGCCCCCGGCTGCCTTTTCCATTTACCTTCCCCTCTGGGCGGGTGAGATCAGCCAGCCGAGGAGATGGGATGCAAATTTCAGCCCCAGGGCTACACGAAAGATTAACGCCCCAGCGGCCCCTGGAGGAGGAGCGGGGACAGACCCTGTCCTCTGGGAGGCAGAGGGAACCCTGCCTGGGCTGACTTTGCAGAAGGACTAGATTTGGGGCATGCACCTCAACCCGGGGACCCTTCCCCATGGTCTACAAAGGCACCTGCAAGTGAAGCGTCCTCCTATGGGCTGTGACAGCCCCTCTTGAGGACAGTCCTCACACTTCCATCCACGTCATCTCAGCTGACCCTCACCACCGTCCTTTGGGGTGGTCACACGCCACTGGGCCGGCGGAGAAACTGAGGCTCCTGTGCCCGAGGGCTGGAAGTCGGCAGTGGTTTCCCCCAATGCTCTTTGCCCCATACCACGTGCATGCAGGCAAGACGTGGTGCAGGTAGGAAATATGGCCAGGGAGAGAGATTTTAGATCAATGCCTCATAGCTGGCTATTGGGGTGAATCAAGTGGCCTGTCTCGGTAGTAAGCACTAGGAAATGAAGGTTCTAGAATGCCCCTCTGGAGTTGGGAGTCTGGGGAGGGGGGTGAGGACAGGGCGGCATAGTGAATGGGAAAGTATCTTGCAGCCCCTACGTTCCTCACACGGGAAGGTGTGTTATTCTTAAGAACAGCAAGTTCTCAGCAAACAGCATTTCAAAGGTCAGCGTGCGAAGAAAATTCTTTCAGAATCCTTGCTGCCTGAGACTCTGCCCGTGTGTCTCTGTCCTTCCCCGTGTGTGTGTGTGTGTGTGTGTGTGTGTGTGTGTGCGCGCGCGCGCGCGCACGCGCCTCTCCCCCATGTTTCTGGGCCTCTCCCTCCAGCATCTCTCGTCTCTTCCGTCTCTCCCACCTGTCTGACTCATCTCTGATGTGTCCTGCCCGCTCTCTGCTGTTCTTCCTCTTCCCCAGGCCCCTCGCCATCCCTTCCACCACTTCGCCCGCCAGCTGCTGCTCCGGAGTCTGCACACAGGTTTCTCCTGTCCCGAGTGATTTATGGGCCTGGCTCAGCCCGGGAAACTCAGTGGAGTGCTGTTCCGGAAGCTGGTGCCTGCGAGGCAAGCTCCGCCCTCGGTCCCCAGGCAACTGTCTCTGGGATGTGTTCTATTGTTTCTACTTTCCCACTGCTGGTCCTCGCAGATGCCTAGGCTTTGAGCGGCCCCCACCCTGGCTGTCCCTGCTCTGTCTCTCTGCGCCCAAGCTCTACCTTCTGGCTCTGCCTCCGTGTGTCTCTGCTCCCAGTGCAGTCTCTGTCCCTCTCTGTTTCTGCATGTCTCTCTCCCTAAGCCCAGCCCCATCTCTGAGCCCCCCTCCGCCCATCTGTCCCTCTGGCTGTGCCTCTTATTAGCTCTCTCCTTGTCCCTCCCCAACATAGCCGACAGCACTTGCGTGATGCCAAAGGCGGCAAAGACAATGGCAAGCATGTTCTCCGAGCCAGACTGCCCTCAGACAGCCCAGACCTAACCTGGGACCTCGGGCCATGCTGCCCCCCCCGCCCCCCCCCCCGCCGTCTTTCATGTCAGGTCGAGGAAGTTTCCTGAACTCCCGGTGACACGGCTGTCAGGGCCCGACTTACCAGGAGAGCATGAATAATTAAAAGCTGTAGCTGAGCCTTGTTCTGATTTAAACTGTATTAGTGTTGCCAACTGTCCTGACCCATTTAATATTCATACCATTCTTGGCTCTTTTAAAGAGAGGGGAGTTTGCTACCTGATTTAAATTGTGCCTGTCAGTTTCGATTAAAGATCAGGTTGACCACAGTTGCAGGGAAATTAAATGAACATTCTCTTAAGCAATATCATAGAATTTAATGTAGCAATTAATATCTATTGCAATGCGCTGCCCTCACGAGCTGCTCGGAGTATAATCCCGGGCTCATGGGGGCGAGGCCAGCAGCGGCCCCAAATCTCTCAATTCTTCACAAATGGGGCCCCACATGGGTCTGGCCATTGACTGGCCTCTTCTTTGAGGAGCAGAAAGGACAGGTAACCGCTCTTGTTCTCTAGGGCCTGGGACTGATCACGCAGCTTTTTGTCCAGTTCACATTTGGGGAAACTGAGGCATGGTCATCAGAGGTTAATTCAAGGCCAGTTTTGATGTGTAACAGAGGTGGTGCAGTAGACAGAGGCAGGATCAGCCCCTGGGGACCAGAAGTGCCCAGGTGGCCGTCGGAGTCAGCTACTGTGCACAGCCACAGGAGACACGGAAGAAGACAGGCAAAGCTTTCAGGCAGAAGCGCTGGGATGGTCTCTGAGCACCTGCAGAAGCAGAGCTCGTTCACAGCCGGGGGGGCTGCGAATAGGTTCCAAGGTGTGGGCCGACTCTGATTAATAGCACCTGCCTCCAGAGGGACCTGGGTTTGTGCACGATCTGTCAGCTGGGTCTGCCGTGGGCCTGGCAAGGGGTGTGGTGTACGAATGGGCACCGTGCCTGCCCAGAAATGCTTTGCTTTCCTCTTCTGGAAGATGGGGAAGAGTAAGCGGCTCCAGAAAGGGCCAGTGTGAGGATTAAACGTGCTAATCGAGGCAAACCACAGGCTCAGGCAAGGCTGTGCCGTCCGATGGTCGGGGACACAGGCTCGGGAGCAGGCAGGGTGGGTGCTTATCCTTGCTCTGCCACTTAGAAGGTGCATGTCCTCGGGCAAGCTGGCCTCCCTGACTCGGTTTCCCCACCTGCAAAATGCAGATAGTAATAGTATTTTATCTCATCGGCTCTTTACAGAGGTTCAATAATTGTAATTGATGTAGTGTTCAGGCCCATCTCCAACAGGTCCTACGAACACTTGCTGTTATGAATGCGGTAGTAAGGACTCAACAGGCAGAAAGATGGGGATTTCTCGTTCCTCTAATGTTAAGTTGCTTGTGTGGCACGATACAAGAATAAGGTGTTCGTTTATTGTATCCTTTTGTCTCTTTATTTCATCTGATTCCAATAAAAGCATATGTGTGTATAATACATATGTGTGTATGTATGCATAATACATACATGTGGGTATAATATATTTGTGTGGATATTTATGTAAAATATATGTGTATGCATTATTATGTGTGTATAATATATATGTATGTATAATATATGTGCATATATAATAGGCATGTAATGTATATGCATGTATATTTTATCTGTACATAATATATATGAGTCTATGTATAATATATGTGTGTATAATATATGTCTATGTATAATATATATGTATGTGTATGTGTGTATAATATACGTGTGTATATATATGATAAGATAATAAAATGAACACCAATGTTTCCACCCCAACCTAAGAACCAGAACATTCCCAAACCAATGAAACTCTGGTATGCTCCTCCTAATTATGATTCCTTGCTCCCTGCCAGGGATAACTATCTGAATTTTGTATCATCCCTTTGTTTTCTTTAGCAACATAAAGTCTGGTGATTTTCTTTGCTTGTTTCGGTAAACAAGAAAGGTGTTTATTTTGTAACTTTTCACTCCACCTTATTCTTTAAGATCCCTTCAAGCTGCTTGTCCAGCTGCAGCTGTTTTCAGGGCCGTGTCGTCTTCCACAGTGTGACGACAGCCCACCTTGTTTATCTGGGGTTCAGTTTCATGATCACTGCTGCTCTGAGCATCCCTGGCCATGTCTCCAGGTGCCCATGGCAAGTGTTTCTCTAAGGTGTGACCTTGGAAGGGAGTCACTTGGCAGGGGGATGGCTGTCTAAGACAGTCTGATTTTTTTATGACTTTATCTAATCCCTGATGTGTTTGAAATCACAGGGAAATCAGACTAGGTCAGTCCCAGTCCTGCCAGAGGGTGAGAATGGGCCATGGACGTAATGACCCCTGGGCTCTGGGCTTCCATAGCACCGGTGGTGATCCTTTGTCTGCTGCCCTATTTGTCCCCCTTTTCACACCCGAGCCCTGCATGGAGCTCCCCAGGACACAAGCTCTCGAAGGGGTGAAACAAAGTGAGTCCAGGGGCTGCCGATGAGTTAGCAGGCTCAGCTTCTGCCAGGAGCTGGGGGGGGTCACATTTGTCCCTCTCACCTCTTAGCACCAGGGAGAGAAAAAAAGCAGCATTAGCAGAAAAACGGAAGGGTTATTGATACCTTATAAAGAGAGCTCTGGTCAATACGTGTAAACCTTCTGGTTCTACTTCCACATCTGTTCAATGGGATAGCGATAACTGCCTCCTAGACGGTCGTGAGGATTGAATGAGCTAATACCGCGCAGCGTTTAAGAACAGCACCTAGCATGCAGCAAGCGCCCAATAAATACTAGCTTTGAAATTATACACACACAGCTACATAAACACTCATCAATGCACAGACTACAACCCATGCACACCCATGCACACACACGCACAGATTAATACTGTCCCTTTGTTTTGCTCATTTATCTTTCTAACAACCCGGTGGTAGAGGGATCACTCTTCCCATTTTACACGTATTTTGGAAACTGAGGCCACCAGTCAGTACTTGATAATTCAAATAGAGGCCTCTCCGTCCTCAAAATGCAGGCTCACCTTCTCCACGCTGTCCACACTCTCTGTCCCTTCTGCAAAGGTACAGGGTCATCCCACGTATCACACGCGGAGTAACTCATTCAAGTCACTTGACAACCCCGACCGTGCTTGGGGTGGTAAGTCTTGGGGCCGTCAAAAATATACCCTGTAACCATCGCAGCTGTGGAGAGGTGGCTATTAGTTTATCCCCACTTGACAGGTATGACTCTGCCAAGATGAAGTGGTCCGCCCATTTACCCACTCCGTAAGTGGCAGAGCAGGGACCCAAATCCGTCTTGTGCCCTGGAGCCCATGTGCTCAGCCTTCACACCTTAAAGATAGGAGACAGTTAAGAGTCAACATACACAGCAGGTATGGGCATCTCTGCCCCACCCGACTGCACGCCTGGAGAGGGATGGTGAGGGGATGTTGAGGCAGGCTGTGCATCCGCCAGGGATGACCTCAAAGGCATCACCTAATTCATTAGGTTGGCTCCTGCCTGACCAGCAGCTGGAAAAGTAGAAGGGTGGCCAGAGCAGGACCTTGTTTAGGTGCTTCTAGCGTGGTCCCAGAAGAAGGTGCCCTATTTGGTTTGGGCAGGACATCTCCTAGGTGAATGGGCAGTGATGGCTGGGGGAGTCTCGGGCCACATGGCTGAGGCTGAGACCCTTTAAAGTCCCCTTTCTCAGCTCCCTGGGGCTGATTCCGAGCACTGAGTTGTCTTCAGATGGAAATCCAGTTTCTTTCATTTACACGTGTCCATAGAAAAGACAGTCCTGGCCAGCTGACCCCAGGATTCCACTCTGTCTGAGAGTATAATTTTTCACCCTAAAGTGATAAACTGGCTCCTTTGAGTGTGGTTGAGCAGTGAGTGGTTCTGAAACTTCAGGGAGAATAAGAATCACTAGACTGCTTGCTGAAGGTGTAAACTCTTCAGGCCTCCCCAGGATCTGTGGCTCCCCCTGCAAGGTGGAGGCAAGAATGCGTAGCTCCATGCACCTTCTTGGGGGAGCCTAACGCTGGTGGTCCCAGACCGCACGTGGAGAAACTCTCGGTGTTAGCCTTCCGTAGCGAGGCTGGGCTAGGCCCTGCAGCATTCATAAATCTACTCTGATGTCTTGGTAGCTTAACACAGCAAAGATTCGTTTTTGCTTGTATCACACTCTGACATGGGTTGGACAGCCACCCTTGGCGCTTTTCTCACAGTGAAGACTCCGAGATTCAGGCTCCTTCCATTTTGCAAAGCTACCATCCCCAATACATGGCTTCCAAGGTTATTGATGAAGGGGAAGAAAAGGCACGGATGATATCTAACCAGGGGTTTTTTATTGTGCAGCCTATAAGTGCCCTGTATCAATTCTGCTCATAGCCTATTGGCTAGATCCAGTCACATGACCTCAACCGCAAGGAATGCTGGGAGATGTAGTCTTTCTGAGTGTCCAGGAAGAATGAAATGAAATGGGATTTGGTAAACATATAGCACTGTCTCTTGTCAAAAGCTTGATCCAGTTTGGGTACATTAATACTAACACGTTCCTTCACCTACAGAGCTGCGGACAAGTGGCTGGGCTGTGTCTGTCCCTGGGAAGCCCTGCCAGCTTCTCTTCCATGTCTTGTAGCCTATTTTGAAAGAGGGTCCATCCCTGCTTGGGTTGGTCACAGTTCACAGGATGGTCACCACTCATCCATACCATCTATATGGTGAAGGACTGACCTATAGGATTCATCTTCAGTTGAGCACAATGTCGGGAGGAGAGGACATTTTGAAAGCCAATGTGGATTCAGTAAGCTAAGATCTGTGATACAGTAGTGATGTCTGCTATGGGCTGGGAGGGGTGAGTGGTGGCATGAATGCCACACATTTGCCACCCTTGTCATGGCCATTTTGAGGGCTAAGTCTGACTGCGCAGCCTGCCCCACTTCTATATCTTCAAATCTATCCTGCTGGGAGAAGAGTTGAGAATGAGTTAGGAGTGGCTGCTGGCACATAGTAAAAGATCGATAAATGTTAGCTGTTATCCCAGGTGGCTTCTCTGAACACTAGCAAGTCTCTGTATCCCTCTCATGGTATGATTCCTCAGAGTTAAATTAAATTTGTTGGTGTGGGCTGTTCAGGACAGTAGAACAGGGTTTTCACCTCCCCTTTTCTACACTCTACCTCTATTCTTCAGCCAGAGACTAGATTCACTTTTTGGTGGCATCTCCCTAGGGACACACATTGATCTGTTTTCTGAGCCCACAAATCTGTCTCGTATATATTGCAACCGAGCCCTATGTCTCAGCCTCTCTGTCTTTGTTCAGGTTTTCTTTACCTGAGTGTAGAACTTTGCATTTACTCTTGTTTTATTTCATCTTGTTCAGTTCGCCTTTGCGATCATCAAGGTCTTCTTTTTATATGCCGTGAACGCTCTTTTGTCTGCTCTTCAATTAACTTTTCACAACCAGTGTGAAGCCTGGGTTGGCTGGCAAAGAAACCCAAGCTGTAAGAATACTAACAATGGTCTACCCAGCATTTTCTATGTGTCTAATAGTGTGCGCTTTACATACATTATCTCATTTGGGCTTTATAACAACACCATGAGCTACATATTACATTCACCGCCGTTTGATAAGTAGAGAAACCCATCTCAGTCCCAAGGTCTCATTGGTAGGAAAGGATCAAGCTGGGACTTGAACCAGGGTCTTTCTGAAACTAGAGTGGGTGCTCCTGGCCAGTGTAGAGACAGCTAGGGAGGAAGGAAGTCCAAGGCAGAGCCTGCTGCCATCTTTAGGAGTCTTAAGCTGCAGACGGACTCTACTCCAACGGGTCGAAATAGAGAGGGATTTATTCTAGGGATTAGGTAGCACACAGAATTTCTGGGAGGGTCAGGAAATAAAGCTAGGAAAAATGACCTGCCATAAAATAGAGCTGTTCTAGTGAAGCCCCTTGGCCACCGCCTCCCATGGCTCAGCACCTATGACTAAAAACTTCACTGTGGACGCTTAGCTAAAGCTTCTCTAGGACACCCCATAGCTACTGCCTCCCCTGGCTCATCTTCACCTTCCTGCTTCATCCGATCTGTCTGCTTTGCAAAACCGAGGTCACGTGAGAAACCTAGTTAGCAGAGGATGTCTATTGTACAGGAAGACATCTCTACGGGGTAGAGTGACATACCTGCCATACTTGGGACCCTCTGGGAATTTAAGGACAGTTCTGGCATCCTGCCCTCTGAATAAGCTCTTACTCAGCTGACCTGTCACTTCCTGGGTGAAGCCTGCTCTAATCCCTCAGGCTTGACTCATCATGCCTTCCATGACCTTCTAGAATCCTTTATACCCACTTCTGCTAAAAACTACTGCACTGTATTTTATTTATGTGACTCTATGCCCCACTAGCTTGAGCCTTTCTCGAGACCTGGACTGTGTGTGTTTTTGTCTGTATCTGAGATACCCAGCATACGACCTATCAGATAGTAGGTACCGACAAACCTGTGTTGAAGCATGGATGAATAGGTGGGTGTTTGTAGAAGCTTCTCCCCTATCCTTCCTGTTTTCAGACGTGTGTGTCCTGCAGGGAGGAGCGTGGCATGCTGCTCTCTGAGCATGAGGGCAGTGCGGGGATTTGGCCACTCTTTCCAGGAATGCATGTCAGCCTTGCTGTACTCAGAATACAGAACATTCCTTCGGAAGCCTGGAGTGAAGTATGCAGAGATCACAGCCACCACAGAGTCTTAGCAAACCCAGCTGATCTCCTAAGGCACAAGAACGGTGGGTCTGAGCAACACTACCTCCCAAGACCAGCCCATGGAAGTGAGCGTCATAAAAAGTCGAATTCTCCAAATCCCTTCCTTGTTTGTGGCTCCTTGTCAGGTCAGGTTCTCTCCATGGCCACGACGAGCTGTATCCCACGGCAGACACTACAAACCATTATCCCAGGAGCTTTTCATGTTCACTTCCAGGAGTCCCACCCCCGTGTAGTCTTGGCGATGCACTGGTATAGTTTCGCATATGCCCTGGGTACATACATTGTGATCGGTTCCTGGTTGCAAGTAACAGAAACCCAACTTCAGAAATGTAATTAAAAAGGGACTTTATTGGGGTGCCTGGGTGGCACAGCGGTTAAGCGTCTGCCTTTGGGTCAGGGCGTGATCCTGGCGTTATGGGATCGAGCCCCACATCAAGCTCCTCTGCTATGAGCCTGCTTCTTCCTCTCCCACTCCCCCTGCTTGTTCCCTCTCTCGCTGGCTGTCTCTATCTCCGTCAAATAAATAAAAATAAAATCTTAAAAAAAAAGGGACTTTATTAGAAGACTCATGTTTGGTTTTTTTTTTTTAAAAGATTTTATTTATTTATTTGACAGAGAGAGAGGCAGCGAGAGAGGGAACACAAGCAGGGGGAGTCAGAGAGGGAGAAGCAGGCTTCCCACTGAGCAGGGAGCTGGATGCGGGGCTTGATCCCAGAACCCTGGGATCATGACCTGAGCCAAAGGCAGACGCTTAACGACTGAGACACCCAGGCGCCCCAGAAGACTCATGTGTTAATTGAAGGGGTGTAACTTGGCCTTGGGAGGACTTGAACTGCTAGGTTTTCTGTCTCTCTGTCTCCCTCTCTCTCACTTTCATCTCTGTCACTCCATCTTGCTCGTCTTTACATGCCAACATTGTCCTTCCCTCAGACCTACCTCCTCCACATGTCAAGAAATAACCGCTAGCATTTTCCATGCCTTGCATCCCACCGTTTAGCCACCACCGAGGACTAGCCTCCCTTCCCTTAGTTCTAGTGCAGAACTCTCAGGGAAGGCCTCTCCCCGGCCCAGCACAGATCTCTTGTCCGCACTTAGTCCACGTCTGAACTCAGGGCAGCCATGAAGTAGCTACTAAGATTGGCAGCCCCCACAACCTCATTGTGAACAGAGAGGAGGAGCCGTCAGGGGAGGCTCAGCTGCTCCCAGTTGAGTAGGGTGCTGGGAATGCAGAAATTAAATGAACCCCATCCAATCAGCACTCAATACGGCTTCAGGTGGACCAGGTCCTCCCAGCCTTCTGGGGCCAAACTTACTTCTTGGAACCATCAGATCTTCGAGGGCCCTGTACTAGTGCATTAGAGCTAAAGCAAATGCCCGACAAATGCCCCTTCGTGGCCGGTAGTGGGAAGGTCAACAACTCGCACTCTGACCCAGCTTAATCGTAAAAGGAGCTTATAACGCAGACTAGCGACTAGGCGTTCTTTCAAGTGCAGTTGGCTGGCTGGAGCTCTGGGAGTAGTAGGAGTCTACATCAGCCTTAGCAAGGAAGAGTGCCGTGATTGATTAGCGATGTCTGCCACAGGCAGAAGGTGGAGCAGGGTTGAGTGTGCCACTGCGGCTCTAAAATGCACCGTAACGGAAGGGATTGTGGGATCGAGCCCCAAACGCTGACCAGAATGGATCCATGTTTAGGTGTCTGTTGCCGACCTTTGCACTCTCAGGCCAGTCTCAGGGCACAGTTAGCCACAGTCCCTTCCCGGATTCCTCTTCCTCGGCCTCCCCTATACTCTCAAAAGCTGTTTCCCAGGCACGATCACAGCTTCAGCTGTGCACACGGATCTGTTGGCTCCTCGTGATTTTAAGTCAACCGCTTGCATGCCGACTGCATGGTCGTGGGGCCCTGGTGTCCCATAAGTGGTACTGAGATGATTCGGCTCTAAGGACATCCTTAGCAGACGATTATCTCTTTTGCTGCCCTAATTCATCCTAACGGCCGAGTGCGGAAGGGCTAACAGTGAGCAAATGGGAGCCTTTGTCAGGCCGAGCAGAAGCCCAAGTGACGCTTGCTCCGTGTGTTCCGGAATAAAGGCAGTGGTTGCAGTAGCACCTTGTTGGCGGCTCAGCTGCTCCAAAGAAACTCTGATTCCAGGCTTTCCTCTTCATCAGTTAAAAATAGTCTTAAGCCTTTGATTAGATTGTTCCAGGAAAGCAAGAGGGCTGGGCCCTGAGTGCAGCTGACACCACATCCAGGTTCCAGAGCACTGATTGGCGCTGTTGGTGGGCTGGGTCCAACGCTGGCAGGGACGGGATGCACAGATGTGGTCTGCGTCCTGTCCTCTGTGGGCTGCGGACTCAGATGCTGGCCACTCGTGCCAGGGGAAGGGAGGACGTTGTCCCCAGTGACCTAATTGGCTCCTAAACCAACAAGCCGTGAAAGTGGTTTTAAGGCTCTGCTAGAGATTTGTCCTTGACTTCCAGGATCAAGTTCAGCGTGGCTTTCCAAGACCTGCACAATTTTCCCATTGCTAGAGACTATATCCACCAGGGGCCCTCAGGGTGTGTGTTGTCATCTAAAAGAAAACCCTCACCCCATCTTATCAAGAAGGAGTGTTGTTGATTAGTGATTGATTAGTGATGTCTGCCACAGGCAGAGGACGGAGGGTTAGTGAGGGGGCCATCAGCTGGGCTCCATCTCCCTGGTCCTGAGTCTTCTGGAGCTTGCCTCCCTCTAATGGAGGGAGGGTCCCTGTAATCAGGGGATCTCTCCCTTTTTTCTGTCTCAGGGAGAGGAAAGAACTGGCTACCCCTGGGCTCTGTAGGACAGTATATTCAGGGGAGCCTATAGGATTCCAGGTCGTATTCTCTCTGTCTCTCCTATCTCTCTCTGTCTGTCTGTCTCACTCCAGCCAGGCCCAGGCCTTCTCCAACCACAAGAGGCCCCCCAGAATAACAGGCCTTCCCTTCCCCAGCCTGAGACCTCTTGAGTCTGGAGCACTGGCGGGACACCTGGTCCCCAGAGGCAGGGAGGCCCAGGAGGAGGCTTCCAGGTCCTCCGCACCATGGACTGTAGAGTCAAGTTCATTTGTGTGTGAATCGGGTGGTCGTGTACCAGCTCATGAGGTTGTGATCTCCCCATCAATGGAGGTTTGCAAGAGGCTGTGGCAAGTGGTTTCTTGGGGTTTTTCTCACCAGGCAGAGAGCCAGTACCCTTATTGTCTTGTATGTAAAAGGAGCATAACCGCATTGAGCTCACAAGGTCGTGTGTGGATGAAATGAATTATATTCCGTGCATACGGGGTCCCTCTGGGCACTGCAGAAGCCAGTGGCCCCCTTGGGCTATGAGGCTCCACCGGGTTCGAAGAGGTCACCTCAGCTTGACAGGATTCTGCCAGGGCTCCTCTGCACCCCCCCCAAGCTGGTGCTTACCCAGCAGGGGGGCTTCTCCAAACCTCCTCCTGCCGCTGTGAACTCGGGCCTGGCTTCCCCTCCTTCCTGGCTCTACCTTCTCTCCTCCGGCTCATCCTTTGCTCCCCTCCCCCAGGCCTTCATCCTTCACCCACTGTTTTGCTTCCTCCTAGTCAACCTCCAGCCCACTCCCAATTTGCATTTAATCACCCTCCTCTACATAGAACACCCACCTGAGTGCTCCTGAATCCTGGGAGCAGGTGCGTGCTGCTGCACAGTCCTCTGGATTATCCTGTTGATGTTTATGTTAAAGAGATATGGGAGGTGGAGGAGGCTCTAAGGTTTATGTGAGCCAACGGAGCAATGAGGCTGTGAGGCTGTATTAACAGAGGTCTGATGTCCAGAATGAGGGAGGAGATGGGCTGTTCTGGCCTTGCCCTTGCTGGGGTTTTGACACCACATTCTAGGGCATGCCAGGCTCAGCCCAGCAAGGGTATTGTGGCATCCCTTGGGGGGAGGTACTGTGATGGCCCCATTTTACAGATGGGGAAATAGACTTAGGGTGGTTCGTGTACCATGTGCAAGGTCGCTGAGGTAGTGAATGACTGAGTAAGGGGGATTTGAACCTCCACAGTCTAACCCTGGCCAGACTGGCTGGGGAGAGAGCCAGGCAGGGCTGGGCACTCTGGGTCCTGAGTGCTGTGAGGACAAGTGCTGAGAGGCGCTGTGGAGTGCTTTATTGATAGATGGGACTGCAGGTCTCAGCTTTGTCATTTCCTGGCCGAGTGACCTTGGGCAATTCCTTAACCTCTCTGAGTCTTATGTCAACTGTAAAATACAGGTGCTCTTAGCCCTGGACTTGTGGCTGTTTCAAGGATTAAGTGAGGCTCCTGTGTGTGGAGGGAGCGGCACAGAAAGCCTGGCCCGGACACAGGACCAGCCGGGCTTGGAGGTTTGTCCCCATGTCGTCGTCGTCCCCTCCCACTGACGACCTTGTGTGGAGGCTGAGCGCAGGAGCGCAGGGGCGGAGGGAGAAGAGGCCCGAGCTGACAGCTGCTTCTCCTTCCCGTCGCAGGCGCCTGAAGGCACGGGAAGCCTGTCTGCCTTCCTCTGAGGGGTCTGACGAGTGTAATCACACAGTTTAGCAGGAACACCAAGGAGTCTCTGGATACAAGGTTGTCGCCGGCTGCGAGCGGGGCTGGCTGCAGGCATTGCCTCAGAAGATGCCTGCAGGAGATTGCCACACGATTCCCAGTCCCGCCTCGGCCCGCCACTCCTCCCCCTGCCAGAGCTGGGGCTGGCCTGATGCGCTGGGCACAGGCCGGACAGGGTCGGGCCCCCTGAGCCCTCCTGACCCGTTTCTGGAGAACCTCATCAGGAGGGGAGCTGAGCCGGGCTGTGGAGGGTCTGGGTGCTGGTGGAGCACTCTTGAGGCCCGCTGGGATCCTGGACAGGTGTGGGAGGGATGGGCAGCTCAGGGCAGGACTTACCCCGAGTAAGTCAGGATAGAGGCAGAGAGGTCCTGCACGTGGGCTACTTGGGATAAATAACCTCGGGGAGGGATCGCCTCTAACCACTCCTTCCTGCTCCTCATGGTCAATTGACCACCTTCCCTTTTATTTCCCAGAGAAAACAGAAGCCATTGGACACGGACTTCAAACACCTACCACCACGAGTGCAGAGCTCCTGGTGGCCACACGGTCTGTCCTCCTCCTGTGACTACGGAGGACCCACTTGGCTTCTGTGCGAGGCCCTTGAACCTACTTGTGGATATGGCCCTGCCATTGGCCTCTGCCACGTCTCCTTTTCCACCACGACAGGATCCTTCCCATCAGAAATACAGCGCTCTAACTCTACAGCCAATCTCTAGAAACCCCTCTCTTCATCTCACCCTTCCCGACAGCTCCAGCCCCACCTCTCTGCCAACTTCCAGAGAGGGTACTGGTGCTCCTTGGGTCCTGGCCTTCCCGTCACGTTCTTGCGTGAGCCCGAGGTCTTGGACCCCCTCCACGTCTATGCTGCCAAACCCAACAGGCATTTCCTGCCCCCCCCCGCAGCAGGTGCCACACCCACCACATCCTCCCTCGCGATGCCCTTTCTGCACTTGGTTTCCTACACCGGCTGCTCCTCAGCCCCCTTTGCAGGTTTCTCATCGTCTCCCAGACACCGAACATTGAGGGACCCCAGGGTGGAGCTGCAGTCCATCCTGCCTCCTGTCTGTACACAGCCCCTGTGTGATTCCAGTCCATTCCATCTGCCCCTCCTGCCTCTAGTACCTTCCCCAGATCCAAGTCCCCACTGTGACCAACAGGCCATAGGCATGATCAAGCCCCTCTGATCTCATCTCCAAGAGTGAACAGTTGTTAAGTGAACGAGTGGGTGAGCATGGAGGAGGTTGTCGCGGCCAAGCCAGGACGCCATGCTGCCCCCTTCCTCTCCAGACCTCCAGCTGCCCTACCTCGGAGCTCCCTGCCCCAGGGAACCTTGGAGCCCCTTCCCCTGTCCTCCGTGGGATCCACTTGATAAACGGCCCACCCAAGCCCCCTCCTCAGACGGCCCTGCTGGCTTCCTCAGCTGCTGGGCTGCTTGCTTTATTCTCTCTTTCCACGGTGGCCGCGGGGGAGCCGGGTCAGGCCAGGTCAGGCTTCCTCATACCCCTGCTCCTTTGTATCTGTAGGTCAGCCTGGAGCTTCTCTCTCTCCTTCACCCCGGTTGCCCCTATTCTTCCTGCATGACCCAGCTCGGGTGTGATCTCCTTCAGGACCCCTTCGCTGGGGTGCACCAGCAAGTGGTGTTTAGGGGGCCTCGTTATAAGAGGCCCTAACTCGCCATTGGAAGCTTACAGACGTGGGGAGACTTGTTTAGAGCTCTTCTCAGCCAGCGTCCCAGGAGACATCCTTTGAGAAACAGCTGGGGTTATGGGTGTCAGTGGGGAGAGGAGAATGGGAGGGTCTCTTTCATGGTTGGGCTTTTGTTTTGAGGAGTGAGTACATAAGCAAGGTGGCAGAGCTGAGTTGTTCAGGACCTGGAGGACAAGCTGAGCCTCTCGTCAACACAGATTAATAACACTGGTCTGACTCTCACCGCGTTATGTCCTCTGTGGGCTCCTGGGGGGCAGGGCGTGCCCATTGGCTTGCCTGGCCTCTCCAGCCTGGACCGGAAGCCCCCAGTTCTCCACTCACTTAGCGTCTTCCATCCCAGCAGGGACTGCCATCCACTGGGAACTTCTGTCCACATGTCTGTCTCTCCCCTGGACTCTGGCCCCTTGGAGGCTGGGTCTATGTCTTTTCTATCTTCCCAACCCGAGCTACTAGCCTAGAAGGCCGGCATGCAGTAGGTGCTCAATAAACACTGGGTGGCCTGATTGGCCCCTTTCCACCCACACGTGCACAGGCTGGTTTCTTCTCACGGGTGAGGCTTGAGGCCGGAAGCCTTCCAAGCCGTGTGTGCCAGGTCGCAAGTGTGCAGATCAGACCCTGCCTGTGTCACCGGCTGTGTGGGGGACCTGGAGATGCGCTGGGCTCAGGCGCAGCAGACACAGCGGCCTCCTCCTTGTGTGGTCTCAAGATGGCCTTTTGCCTCTAAGCATGTATCTCTCCGTGAGCACGAAGTTGGACTAGTGCTTCTCAGAGTCCTTCTCACTGCGAGAAAGCTGTAGGGGAGTGGGGGCTCCTGAGATTTGGAGTCAAAAGAGCTGACTCATCCTCTGGAGACCTGTTTCCGCATCTCTGAAATGGGGGGGGCAGTGGCGAGGACGTAGCCACCCAACAGATGGGCACAGGCTTGCGGAGCTCCACAGGGCTCCGAGCGCGGAAGGAGCTGTGGGCAGCGGTTGCTACAAATGATCGCCAGCTGGGCTCTAGCAGGTGCCACCTGCCTCGTACCTTGTAACCTAACGCTGGTCCACGGCCCCGAAGGCCTCGGAGGCCTTTACGCGTACGCTCGGTTTGTCCTGCATGTCCTCACGCCTTTGTTCCTTCATTCGCTGCTTTTAATGGTACCGCTGTGTGTCAGGCCCTGGGGCTACAACTGTACAAAACAGGAATGAAAACGAAGGATAGCTCCTGCCCGTCGTTAGGTGCCAGTGGTCGAGAGGGGTAAGAATGGCTATTACCACTGTCGGGGCTTCTGTTCCAGGCACCGAGTCAGAGGCTTTTGACCTTACATGTCACTGGCTCCATTTCATAGACGTGTAAACTGGGGTGCAGCGAGGCTGAGTTCCTTGCCCAGCTAGAATGGCAGACGTCAGATTAGAATCCATCAGAATTCCATTAGAATTTGGCCTAAAAGCCTGAGCACCCTCCCATCGAGCTCTACAACCTCACAGAAGGAGCACGTGACATCTGCCTGGCGCTCCTGTCCCCCGCCCCCAGAAGGAGGGAGGCAGCCCGGCCCAGCCCAGGGGCAGACACCGCATGGGGCCTCCTGCGGGACCGGCCTTCCCCAGCACCTGGACACCCGCTCAATGGGGTGAAGCACGCAGGACGCAGGGTGAGAGGCCCTCGGTGGTGCCCTTGGGGTGCCCCCGCAGAACAGTCCCGCCCTGCCCCGCCCACGCCGCTTCTGCAGATCCCTTTGTTCTTGCTCCCAAGTCACTAGGTGACAGCCTACTCCTCCTTCTGGGGGAGTCAACACCGGGGCCTCCGTCCGTGCTGCTCAGAGAGGCGCTACAAAAGCCCTACCACGGTGGGGCCAGAGTTTTGAAATCTATAAAATAATTTTTGGGCCAATACCTCGCATTCCTAGACTCCCAACTGGCACCAAGAGAGAGCCCCCCCACCCCTCCCCAAGACGGTGGCACCCTAGGGTTGGGTTTCATTCCCACTGTTGTCTCCTATGAGCCCTTCCGAGAGTAAGCTGGGGTCTGCAACCGTGCATGTGCAGAAGCGCACCCGTGTGTGTGCGCAGGGGCCGTGTGTGTGTCTGGCTGCAGGCAGAGCCCCCCAGCTGCTGGAGTCCACGCACTGGGACTGCCTGGGCTGGGCTGATCAACGCCGGGCTTGGTGCCACAGGGCGCCTGTCCCCTCCTACTGGGACCAGTGGGCTAGCCCAGGCATGTTCTTTTCATGGTGTTGGCATGAGGACAAGAGGGCATGTGGGGGCCTCGCCTTGGAAGTGGCACTCTGTCGCATCTGACTGACTCTGTTGGCCAAAGCAAGGCACGTGACCAAGTGCAACGTTAAGGGGCAGGTGTTCTGCTCTCCTCGGTGGGAGGCTCCCAAAAGTGACACGGCAAAGGATGGGAATACAGGGAGAGGTGAAGGACGGGGGCTCATCCGTGTTCTACCTTCACCTACATGTCTATGTCTGCACAAGCTCACGCACATGTGGGTAAATGTCTGTGCGTGTCCTGAGAGCGGGGAGCTGCCTGCGCACACAGGCGCCCTGCTGCGTGTATGTAAATATGGGCGGAGCTCTGTACATGCACGAGAATGTCGAGCGGAGCATGTGTCTGCCCAGAGCCTCCCTCAGGCGCACGTAGGCGACCCCCAGCCAGGCCCCACCGGAAGAGCAGACAGGCCGGTCCTGAGAGTGAGTTAAACCCTCACAGAGTGATAACTGGGGGACCCTCCACCACGTCTCGTGCCATTTCCACATGATGAGGGAGAACTGGCTCTGTTCGTGGCCCTGAGAAAATGCACTGGGCAGTTGTCTTCTAGTCTATTATTACCAGATGTATGTGTGTTCCAAACAATTGTTTTTAAATTGCTTCATTAGTCTGTCTCGGCAGACCCCATCCGGCTACACTCGGCTGGCTCAGACTTTCTGGGGCAGAGCCCTGGACAGGCAGCTGGCTTGCTAATGAATCTGCTAGAAGGGGTGCTGAAGGGCGTGGATCCGGGGGTGAGGAGGAGAAAGTGCCCCCACCTACTTCACAAAAGAGGCAGCTTGGAGAAGTGTGGACTCTGGAGTTAGAGAGGGCCGGTTTCAATTCCAGAGTCTGCCATTGACAAACTCCTTGAGCCTCAGTTTTCCCTTTTGCAAAATGGGGTCATGGTCCCAATACTGTGGGTGGGGGGCGAGGATGGAAGGAGATGACACAGCGTGTAAAGCACCTGCACGATGCCTGGCCCACCTGGCCAGTGACTAGAACACGCGTGTCCCCTTCCCCCTGCTGTCACCAAGAGCCTCTGAGCCCTCCGCAGAGGTTGGGCCACAGTCAGGGCTGAGCAATTGACTAGGTAGCGCCAGTGGCCTCACCCGCAGGAGTCCGCCTGACTCAGGTGAGCCATTGACGTGCCAGGTAACTTGACCCGAGGACCCACATGTAAGGACCCACCCTGCTCCAGGACAGCCCTGTAGGCGAAGGTCGGGACCCAGGACCTAGGGTCAAACTGCCTGGGCTCAAATCCTGGCCCTCCACTCCCAATGCTGTGACCACAGGCTAACTGCCCATCTTCTCGAAGGCCCCGTGTGCTCTCTGCAAGCACGGGCAGTAACAGGACGCAACTCACACGGTACACTTTCTGCATCATCGAAGCTCTTCCCCCAAACTCCCAAACTCCAGCTTATTCTCTGGGATGAACATCATCCTGTAGTCTACCCTTGTCCCTGCCTCGCCAGCCAGGGGATCTCGAAGATACAGCCTCTCTCCAGAACTCAGGATGGGAGCGTTGGCACCCACTGTGCTGTGTGCAGGGAGACGGCTCCGGTCCTCTGAGTTCTCACTTCCTCCTGTCATTAGCTGTCACGTCTCCAGCAGCTGGGGTGCTATGGAGATGCCCCTGCCATCCCCCTCCCGCCCCCGCTCCTAATCCACGGTGAACACTTTTTCTGCAAAGGGCCACATCATAAGCATTTTAGACTTTGTGAGCCGCATATGGTCTCTGCCACATATTCTTCTTTCTTTGTTTGTTTCAACCCTTGAAACATGTGAAGCCCATCCTTAGCTTGACAGCCGCACAAAACTGCTGTGTGCTCGATGTGGCCCATGGGATGGGTTCGCCAACTCCCGGAGAGGCAGGTAAACATGCCAGTTAGAAATGTAGATGAAATAAATGTTATCATGGAAATCCTGCATGGCTTCGGGTCAGTAATTTCAGGTACTGGGGAGAGGTTGTGCTCCCAAGGCTTCGAGCTCCTGATTCTGGCATTAATGTGGGGTGATTGCCACCAGCAGCAAACATTCGCTCAGTAGGGGTGACGCGCGAGGCACGGTCCGGGTGCCTCCATGCGATTGGTCTTGCTTATGACTCAAACAATCATGTGCAGTCGAAATCCTCATGCCCATTTTACATGCAGGGGGTCAGAGCTGACATCCACTCTGGTCACCCCGCTCCAAAGCCATCACAGCAGACAGGCCCCCACATAAATATTTGGGGCTGCTGCAGGGGAAGGGTGGGGAAGGGAGAGAGAGGAGGAAGGCGGACACGCCTTCAGCCCCTGTCTTACATTATAAAACTGGTTAAATGGCATTGTGAGTTTTTGGCAAGCATTTTTAAGTTGTTTGTTGTTGTTTTATAAAATAGGATACGTGCTCATTGTTATAAGAATCAATTACAGAAAGAAACCAAGAAGAAAGGAAAAAATCCCCCCAAATCCTGCTCCCAGAAACAACCCCTGGTACCGTCAGGATGAGCATTCTCGGGCACTTCTGTTTGATTACAGACACAGACGTACACGGTTTCAGATGAACGAGAGCAGACTCCGCGGGCTGTTGTGTAAAACCCTTTCTCCTCTCGACAATATGTTGTGGACATCTTTCCACGTCGATAAATACAGAGCGGCGGCTTCGCGTCAAGTGGCTGCACACTCTTCTCTCGCGTGTACAATTGGGACAGTCCCACGGGGCTCCCAAGGTGAGCGTTTGTGGGACTGCGCTCAGGGGGGCAGCCCTGGTGGCCGAGCCACGCCTCAGCTGCCACGGCTGGGGTCCCGGACTTGGCAAGTGAGAGAGGGAGCCCCTCGAGGGTGGGCCCCGGGGGGCGGCCTCAGGCACAGCTGTTGGAGAGGGTGGGTGGCCCCACCCGGCTCCCTGGAAAGGCATCGCTGTCCTCAGGGTCCCAGCTCTCCTGGGGTGCTTTTTTGAGGCTCTGTAGTCAGACACGGCAGATGTCTCCATTTTATGCAGAGACTATGATTTTCCAAACCTACACGTCGGAAAAACCGAGACGATTTTTCTTTGGGAGAGTGTGGTTAGTGATTATGAGCAACTCACCAGTTTTGTGATCCCGGGCAAGTTTTCCCACCTGTAGAGTGGGGGTGATGGGGTCCCTAAACCACAGAGCGGTTGTTAGTAGATGAGAGGCTGGAACCAAGTCTGGATACTCCGTCTGGCACGTGTTCAGTGACTGTCGTTTCCCTCCACCCCAGCACGCCCTCCTCCTCCTCTTCATCTTTCCTGGAGACTTGCATCGTTCCTCCGACAGCAACCTAGATGGGGGGGGGCAGGGGGAAGGAAGAATCTCCACTCTGGGATGGGCGTCTCCAAGGAGGGACGGGGGGTCCTGGGGGTCAGACAGGAGAAGACGAGGCTTAGGGCGTGATGTTGATCCTTCATTCCCTGCAGGGAGCACCCGAGGGGGATGAGGGACTCAGGATCAGACCTCCAACCACCGGGGAACTGCTGGGTCACCCAGGATGGTCAGTAAGGAAGGGCAGAAGAGGGGAGAGAAGCACCCATCGCCACAGGGCTGTGGGCGTACGTGGGGATGAGCTAAGGGAAATCTTTCCAGAGCTGTCCGTGAGAACAAAGGTCAGTGGCCGCTCCCCGCTGAAGCTCTTGATGGGAAGAGGAGGGTGCAGAAGGGCGAAGGAAGGTGCCGCTTCTCACCTGCTCCCCGGGGGCAGGCGGGGCCCCAGCTGCCGCCTCTGAGATTTGCATTCAGCCCTTGTCTCTGACAAACTCTGCAGGCAGCAGGCTGCTCCCAGAGATGTGCTATTTTAAGTGCTTCCCCTCCGCCCCTAAGGGTGCCATGTGTTTATCTTGCTTTGGAGTTAAAAGGGAAAATCAATTTCACTCTTACCTTAGGAAGGTTTGGGGGTGGGGGCCGTGGGGTGGCTTCGTTTCATTAAAATGAAAGTGGGAGTAGGGGTGGGGAGGGCTTCAGAGTCCCACCCCCGGGGCTAGTTATGAATAAACAACAGCCTGGTCCACCCGGACTGTGGGGCCCAGGAGGCCTGGGGCTCGCCTGAACCGGGGGCTGGAGCTAGTCCAAGTATGGAGGTGTGTATGGGCCTGGCTTGGCTCTGAGATCTGGGCACCATTCTCTTGGATGGACCAGGGCTGTGGCCTGAGCTCTGGTTCTCAGCTGGGTTGTTTCAGGCTTGGCTGGGCGAGGCTGAGTTGTGCCACCCTCCTCGTCCCCCCGACGCCACCCTCCTCGTTCCCCCGACCCCATCCTCCTGCCATAATGGCTGCCCCCTTGGTGTCTGCATTTCTACCATCCATCTTCTCAGCAGCCTGTGAGGCATCCCAGCTCTAGCTTTTGGTCCAAGGGGGCTGCTCACACTGCCCCCTGCTCTAAGACCTGGGGCGCAGGGGGCTGTCCTGCTCTAGAGAAGCCAAGGCAGTCACGGGGAGCTTTCCATCCACAGGGCAGAGGCTCCTGGCCAGAGAAGGACCAACCAGAGGTTCCTTTTTCCTGTCTCTGGAAGTTTTCACTGAGAAGAAGCTTTGGAGTGGAAGATGTAGGGAAAGGAGCTCCTTGGGGGGATTCTGGAGATGGGGTCTTCCTGCAGAGAAGTAACCCTCATAGTAAAAGGCAGCTGTCTTTTCCCAAAGACCACCAACCCTCAGTGAAGGCTGCTGGGTAAGAGTGTGGGTTTGTGGACTGCTTTTCTTTTCCATCCATCCACTTATTTAACTAACATTTACGGAGAACCCTTAGGTTCCAAGCTATTTACTTCCCGTTGAACGTCCCCTCCCATCCGTGGAGCGGATGGGGCGGCAGCAAGGGCCAGACAATGACCTGACCTCAAGGAGCTTCTGATCCAAAGGGGACCAGACCCAGGAACAAACTTATCAGGGCAGGTGCTCTGAGGGGGACATGAACAAAATGCTGTGGGAATGCACATGTGGGGGGGGGTTCCCTCTGAGGGAGACCTGCAGGAGAAAGGCTCACGGGAGAAATGGGGCTTCAGCTGTCCCTGAAATGGTGAGCTGTGATTTAAAATGTGCCAAAGCAGGTGAGGAGTGACCAAGCCTGGGATAGCAGCCTTGACAGATGTTCAGTGCTCTGATGTGTATGGTGGACAGGTGACAGTGATCGGGCTGGGGCAGGGGCAGGGGCAGGGGTGGTGGTGGGAACACACACCAGAGCCACGGTGTCCTGAGGCCAAGGGAGTTCAGTGCTCTGCTAGAGACTGCACGACTCTCATTTTAGCCTCATCCCTATCCTTCAAGGTCAGCATGAGTGTGCCCAATTTACAGATAAGGAAACTGAGGCCCTCAAAGGACGAGTGACTTGCCCAAGGTCAGTGAAATGGTAAGTGGCAGGGCCAGGATTCAAACTTGAGTGCATCTGACCCCAGAGGTCCTGCAGCCAGAAAAAATAGGCTTAGGCATCTGGGATTTATAGGGAGGGGGCCGAGGGTCTTGCAATTTTTGAGGAGAGGAATGGAAGAGTTTCAACTGTTGCCTTGAGAAGATCACTTTGTAGGGGTGGTGGGGGATGGCTCCCCGGGAGATCAGATGGGTTTGGAGAGCCATCGGTGGGCTAGCAAAACAGCCCAGGCTGGAGAGAAGGAGCAATGCAATGGCAATGAAGGGTTTGGGCAGGGTAGGAGAAGCAGGGCTTTGTGATAGCAGGTGGAGGGGCGGGAACGGTACTTGTAGCACTGACAGTGGTAGGGTTCCCGCCACCATCTCACAGAGACCATGGGTTGGAGGTACCCATAAGGTCAAGCGGGCCATACTGCCCCTGCCCCTGTGCCTGAACCCCCTGGTCTTTGGGAATCCAGTGAATGGGTCCTCCAGGATTCAAAACCACGTGAGTGCCCCACCACACTCCTCTGGCACAGCGGTGTTCACGTCCTTCCGGCTGGATGCTTCCGGCTCTTAGAAAGGTCACCTTTCAATCTAAATGAAACTTGCCTCTCTGCAGCCTCCCTCAGTCTGTCCAATTCCATTTCTTGGGACAAAACAGAAGGGTCTGATACATATTTCATAAGCCTGGTCATCAGACACTTGATGACAATTCTCTTGTCCTCCCAAACTCTTTTCATCTCCAGGCTATCTAGTAAAAATGGTAATAATGAGAACATTTATTGTGCTTTTCCTGTTCCAGGTGCTGTGCTGAGAGCTTCACATATGCTGTCTCAGGGGCTGGATCATGAGTAGCTTTGAAATGTCTTCGTATGGGGTTCCATTGTAATCCCAAAGGCATGAGGGCTCATTGCAGAATTTTAAGTAGGAGAGGGGCTATTTTAGGAAGACCACTCAGGTGGCCAGTGTGAAAAGTGCCTGAAGGGCTGAGGTAAAGTGGGAGGCTGTTGGTGAGGAATGAACAGGGTCTGAACATGAGTAGGGCTAAAGAGTGTGGCAGACAAGGGTAATGGGAGAGGCATTCAAGGGTCAAGTCAATAGAAGTTGGGGAGTGGTTGGGCATGGGAGGTGAAGGAGAAGAGATCGGTATCTTCAGATTTTTGTCCCAGGTGGATTCTATGAAACAGAAAGTCTAAGAAAAGTATCTGGATCGGGGCGCCTGGGTAGCTCAGTCGTTGGGCGTCTGCCTTCGGCTCAGGGCGTGATCCCGGAGTTCCGGGATCGAGTCCCACATCGGGCTCCTCCGCTGGGAGCCTGCTTCTTCCTCTCCCACTCCCCCTGCTTGTGTTCCCTCTCTCGCTGGCTGTCTCTCTGTCACATAAATAAATAAAATCTTAAAAAAAAAAAAAAAAGAAAAGTATCTGGATCATTCTGAGGGTGATGAGAAGGAAGAGAGATTGCCCTTGGCTTTATACATATGGAGTTGTAGATCCCAATGGCATAGTGTTTATTGACTTTTAACAAGCTTTTACTGAGGATCACCTATGTACCAGCCACTCTGGTAAGTGCTAAGGTTATGAAAATTTGGTCACCCTGTTCTTGATGGGCTTATTATCTAGTGGAGGGAGACATAGTATAAATTGTCCAGTGTAAAAAAAAAAAAAACGTATTACAGGATTTTCTTTAGTAGGTGAATGGATAACCTGTGGTACATTCATGCAAAGGAATATCACTCACTGCTGAAAAGAAGGGAGCTATCAAGCCATGAGGAGACACAGAGGAAGCTTTAATGTGTATTACCAAGTGCGAGAAGCCAATCTGCAAAGTCTACACACTGTATGATTCCAACTATCTGATATTCTGGACCAGGCAAAACTGTGGAGACAGTAAGAAGATCAGTGGTTGCCAGGAGTTAGGGGGAAGGATGGGATGAGTAGGCAGAGCACAGAACTTTTAGGCAGTGAAACTACTGTGTATGATACTATAATGATGGATAAATGTCCCTATACATTTGTCAAAACCCTTAGAATGTGCAACACCGACAGTGAACTCTAATGTGAACTTTTGACTTGGCGTGATAACGACTTGTCAATGAAGTTCACCAGTTGTAACCAACGCACCATTCTGGTGGGGGAGGTTGATAGAAGGAGGGTGTGCATGTGTGGGGCTGTGGATATATGGAAAACTATCAGTACTTTTTGCTTAATTTAGCAGTGAACTCAAAACTGCTCTAAAAATAAAGTCTATTTTAAAAGTTAGTATTACAAGATGCTAAGATTGAAATCTGTGTAGGGAATAAAATTCTGAAGGGGGAGGGGTGGTCAGGAAGAGCTTCGTCTTGGAAGGGACCTTGACTTATGAGAGACATTCAATGGAGGCCGGTTGATAGCTCAGGAGAGGGCTCTAGGAAGACGATAACAATTTGGAATTCATCGGGTCATCAGTGGAAGCTGGAGAACTTGGGGAAGAGTGTGTCAAGGTCAGAAGAAAGGAGTCATGAAGGTGGGACCCCAGCTAGGCCAGTGCCTCAGGGGACGGAAGACCTTGGAGAGGATGAGAAAGGGAGGAGGAGGATGGGACAAGAGGGACACGAGGAGAAAGGAGAGTGCTGGCAAGTAGAGAGTGTATGAGAGTAGCACTGGGGAACTGGGAAATGAGGGAAATAGATAAGCCACTGAGAGTCAGTTTGAACCTGTGGACTAATGGAGAGATATGCTGGGTCATCTAAAACTGAAAAATAGTGCGGGAAATGGACTGTGGCCAATTTTGTATGTCTAGGAAATATTAAGTAAGAATGTGTTGGCCAGAAGGAAGTTGGTCACAGAACAGAAGAAAGGGAGAGTGCCCAGAAAAAAGATAGGCAGTGCCCATCCCAGAGTTGTCTAGAAGAGAGGAGACTTTGACCTTCAGTCTCAGGAGATTCTGTTTCTAAAGACAGGTACAGAGGGTTCAAGCCATAAGACTTTGAGTTTTCTGGTCCCAATGCAAGACCATCTCAAGGACAAGATAGACGGATGCAGAAGGCTGTGGTGGCCTCTAGTCCCTTCGTTCCACCAGGCGTCTTTGCTCTGAGTCTGTTCACCAAGCAGACTTCCAGTGCTCACACAGATCTGCCCATAAGTTGCCATGTCCTGGGTCCAGCCTTTTCCAGTGGAGACTGAGAAGTTGGAATTTGGATATCCATCCTCAGCTGCTCATCAAATCCCCCACGTGCCCTTTCTTCTACTCACTTGGCCTCATCCTTCATCGATAGAATGAAATTCCCTCATCCTCTGCCCCCACCACCAAATCTACTAATGTACAGATACTCGTGTCTAAAGCTACAGTTGGTGTCTTCCCTTTAATAACATGGATGAAGGATTCTTGTGTTTATGTCCAAATCCTCCATTTATGCCCTGGACTCACACCAGCTCACCTTCTCAAAGACTTTGCTCCTTCTATTCCCTCCTGTCCCTCTGCAAAATCATCCTCATCTGCAGATGTACGTGTTTTGGAATAACCTATCTTTTGAAAACCCCTCTAACTGACCAGACATCTCCCTCCAGGTATTGTCCTATTTCCCTGATTCTCTGCAGAGCAAGACATGTCAAATTAATAATTAACTACAATCACTATAATCATTCCTCCACCTCTGATTCTGCCCTTGAGCTTTTCTAAGTGGTCTTCCATTCCCACCAGTCCACCAAAGCTCCTCTTGTCAAGATTACCTGTGATCCCCATCCTGCCAAATGCAAGTTCTTCCTTATGAGCACTTGATCCTGAAGACTCCTCCCTCTTCCTTAAAACAGCTCCTCTGTTGGCTTCTGGGATACCCACGCTTCTTGATTCCTTCCCACTTCGTGGGCCTCTCCTCAGTGTCTTTGCGAGCTACTCAGGCTCTACTTGTTGGATGACCACTAGTTCCCCAAACTATGTCCTCAGCCTTGACCGCCACTGAGCCTCATACTCAACCTGTTACACCACATAATTGACAGCACTCCATGGATGTCCGTCAGGCCTCTGGGATGGCGCATGGCAGAAGCTGAACTCGTAATTTCCTCACAAAAATCTGTGCCCCATCTCAGGAATAGGACCACCGTCTTTCCAGTTCTCAAACCAGACACGTGGGAGCCACCTTAGATTCCTCCCATGCTCTGTCCTACAATGAGGCCAAATATGAGTTGTACTGGTTCTAACCAGAAACGATACTCTGCTTCTGTCCGATTCTCCACATTTCTGTAGCCACCATCTGTAGCAGATGATATAACATGCCCAGGCACTCATTCCTCCAGCGGCCGAGTCCTTCTCCAGGAATTCCTCTCAGCTGAAGAGAACTCTCTTGCCTGAGGCTATGTTCCTTCACCAGGCCCACACCCCACCTTCCAGGGACTGGTTGATTCTAAGGTCTGAAAGCCTGGCCATCTGGCCTCCATTCAGGACACCCCTGCGGCGGGGGGGGGGGGGGGGGGGGNGGGGGGGGGGCGCTTCTCCCAGCTCAGGGGACATCCCCTTGTCCTGGGCCGAGGGCTCCGCTGTAACTTCTTCACAGTTTGATTTCTCCCTGTGACCAACCTTGCTCTCCTCACTCCCCCACAAGTGTCATCCCTGAGCGCAGGCCCCAGGAAATTACCTGTATGCAAATCACAGAATTCTGGAATCTGTCCCCTGGGAAACAATCTACACCACTCTAGTCAAGACCACCATGACTTCTCCCCCCACACCACTGCAGCAACCATTCACCTAGTCCTTCTGCTTTGGCCCTTGCTTCCCTATAATCTATTCTCCATGTAGCAACCTTCGTAAAACAAAGACCACATCATTGACTCCCCTGCTTTAAAGCTCTATTCAATCACTGTTCCACTTTGATGAAAATCCAGACTCCCCACTGCTGGGCCCAGTGTGGTCTGAGCCTACTGATGTCTCTGAGCTCGTCTCCCAGCACTCAGCTGCTCACGCAGCTCTGCTACAGGCACACTGGGCTTCTTTCTGTTCTTTAGACACCCTGAGTTGTTTCCCACTTCAGAGCCTGTGTATTAACTGTTCCCCTGGCCTAGAGTGCTCTTCCCTCTATCTCCCCATGGTTGGCTCCTTATTTTCATTTAGACCCCAGCTCAAATGTCACCCTCTCTACAGAAGCTTTCTCTGACTACCTGGTCTGATCCAGGTTCTCTTTGTGGGATGCTCTGCCACTTCATCCTGCTTCATTGTCATCATGATACTCACACACATGAAATCTTACAGTTTGTCTATTTCTTGACCTATTTTAATCAGTGCCCCATGCCTCAAGTGCAATCTTCATTGAGAGTGGGGACTGTGCCCCTATCATTGAGTGCTTTAGTGCTACATCTGCAATACCCACACGTGTCCAAGGGAGTAAAAGGATGAATGAATGAATGAATGAATGAATGAATGAATGAATGAATGACTGTTTCCAGGAGCCAGCATGCCAGGATATAATCACTCTTGAGTCTTCCCAAAGAGGTTTAAATGCAATCAATGTCTCCTTGGGACAAAGCTCTAAGCCCCTTTGGTCAGCAACGTCAAAGGCCACAGAGAAGTCAGGTACAGAAAGGACACAAATCATTTATCAGATTTAGTAACTAGGAGATTATTGGTGACCTTGAGGAGAACAGCTTCAGTGGAGTAGAGAAAGCAGGGAAATTAAATTGCAGCAAAATGAGAGTGAATAGAAGGGCAAGAAATGAATACAGAAAACTCTTGGAAGGAATTTGTCAGGGATGGAAAATAAAGGCTCACTTGTTTCTGTTGATTGTTTGAGATGGGCTTTGCTTGTTTATAACCTAGGGGGAAATTACTGACCTGGTACCACTATGAGCATCCGCTAACACTCATAGGCTACTGGCAGTGCCAGGTTATCTTCTAAGCTCTTTATGTGTGTATTTCTTTTTTGTTACTGTGGAACAAATTGCCATAAATTCAGCTGCTTAAAAGAACATGTATTTATCATCTCATAATTTCTGTGGGTCAGGAATCCTGACATGACATAGTTGGGTCCTTTGCTCTGGGTCTCACCACCTACAATCCAGGTGTCAGCTGGGTTGTATTCTCATCTGGAGGCTCAACTGGGGCAGAATTCACTTCTAAGCTCACTCAGATTGTTAGTATAATTAATTTTCTTGTGGTTGTAGCACAGGGGGCCATGGATTCTTTCTGGCTGTTGGCTAGAGACTCCCCTGAGGCGCTAGAGGCCACCTGCAGTCCCTGGAGGATGCCCAGGGTTCCCCAGTGTGGTTGCTTACTTCATCAAGCCAGCAAAGAAAGTCCGTATCTCAAGTCTTCTAATACAGAGTCTTATATAACGTGACATAATTATGGGAATGACATCCCATCACCCTTGCCATATGCCATTGGTTAGGAGCAAGTCAGAGGTCCTGCCTCTACCTCTGCAAGGGCATCTCATGATGGCCCAAACAGCAGGAGGGGAGGATCTTGGGGGACCTTAGAGTTTATCCACCTAACTCATTTAATCTTCACAAACACTATGAGGTAGATCTGACTATTATCCTCATTTTATGGAGGAGAATGCTGGTGGTGAGAGAGAAGGGGTGACAGACAGAGCAAGACCCCTCAGGCTTCAAGCAAGCAGACTACACAGAGCATAGCTAGAAAACTCTTCCGTAATTGGAGGAGAAACACCTCAGTCACTGATACTGGAGAAGAATGAGAGAAGGATCCAAATTAGCTTGTAAGATTAGGGCTAAGTTCCCAGGTATCTACCCAAAAGAAATAAAAACATATGTTCAAAAGACGTGTATGCAAATGTTCATAGCAGCATTATTCATAGTAGCCAGAAAGTAGAAACAATTCAAATGTCCATCACCTGGTGAACAGATCAACAAAATGTGTTTTATCACGGGATGGAACACCATTTGCAATAAAATGGAACCAACTTCTGTTGCAGGCTACCCCACGAACGAGCCTGAAAAGCATTATGCTCAGATACAAAAGATTACATATTACATAATTTCACTTACATGAAATGTCCAGAAAACGCAAGTCAATAGAGACAGCAAGTAGATTCGTGGTTGCCTAGGGCTGGGGGTAGGGATGAAGCGTGACTGAAAGTGGGCACAGGATTTCTTTTTCAGGTAATGGAAATGGTCTAAGACTAGAATGGGCGATGATCGCACAATTCCGTCAATATGTTAAAAATCATTAGATTGTGCACGTCGGCAGGTGAATGTTATGGTATATAAATCATACCTCATTAAGCTGTTAAAAAAAGAAGATTGGGTCAATAAGTTGGCAGAGTACTTCCCTCCCCTGCCAATTGGTCTTTTTCTCTCCCACGGAGGTAAGGTCATAGGCTGAGAGCGAGGGGTGTGGCATGGGGGTGAGGGGGGTTGTCCAGAGGGCATGAGGACTGAAAAGCCTGGAGTGAGGGCTGTAGACGAAGCTGATGTGTGGAAGGTCATTGCCAGCAGAGCCAGAGGTCCAGCCCTGGAAGAGACAGTGAGCTGGTCGTGTCCCTAGTCTATAGTACCTTTTCCAAGTCCCTAAGCAGAAAAACAAGAGTCACCAGATTAAACCAGACTTGGCATTTTGCTGGATGAGATGGGAAAAAGGACAAGGATGTTGAGGACATTGGAAGAATGGGATCAATATGATGGTGGCAGCATCTCAGAAAGACAGCGAAGGAAGCAATGCTGGGATTCTGGGAGGAGCTGATGGATGGGACACTGAGGACAGATTAGACATAGGGGTTGCAAGAAGGCCAAGGGCCGGGCACGGTGGGAGTGGGGATCTGCAGGGACAGTCAGAGGGAGTGTTGCATATGCTTTTCCTTTCATGAGGTCTGAACGTCTCATCCCAATGTGCTGTAGCCCCAAGCAGAGCAGGACAGATGGCCACCTCCCTTGGAATAGGCCAAGTTTAAATAGTCTTTTTGGCAGCTCGGAGCAGCCTGAGCAATGGGCTTTCCAGCCAGCTTGGGTGTATTTCCAACCTTGCTTCCACCGCTTTCTGGGTTCCTTGGGAAACTTGCTGACCAGCTCTCAGCATTAGTTTCCTGGTCTACAAACTAGGGATAATACAGTGTGTCTCATAGGGCCATTGTGAGGATCAGATGGGACTTGGCCAGAAAGCACGGAGTATGGTGCTGGCTTGGAGAGCGCCCTCACCAAGTGCGCTGCTGTTACTGGCCCCCACGGCAGAGAGCTGCCTGGTGCTGAGCTTCCGGTCAGCTCACAGCCTCGGAGTTCCATGGCGAGTGCTGCTATAAGCCCGCAGTTGGGTTTGGGACCCAAGGGCAAATTGCACATTTATGCTTGGCGACACTTCATCTTGTAAACCTCAGCCTGTTGGTCCAGCCCGAGGAGGTCTGTCTGATCCCGTCTCCGTGGTTTCCGCAGTCACCACCTGTCTGCAAGCAGGGGCCTTCTTGTCCTCTCTTCCACGGGTGGAAATGCAGGCTCCTGGGCCACCAGGGCTCCTCCTACTGACTGTGGCCAGGACCTTGCATCATCCATCCCAGGAAGGAAAATACAAAAAAACGCAAGCCCTTGGGTCTTCAAACACTTGCTTGGGGAGTGGGGTGGGGGGCGGGGGAGCAACTTCTTCCAGCCGATGCCTCCTGGGGTTCTGAACCTTCTCTCGCCAGCCAGCCGGCCCTTCGGAGGGGAAGGCCGGTCCACCCCAGCCTCCCTTTCACGCTCCAAGTCCCACAGGAAGGAGTATCGATGCTTTCTGCGTCTCCTGGAGACAGACCGCGGGTTCCTGCAGGGCTATCGACAGCCCAGCCGCTCTCTCGTATCTTCCATACTTCATTTGTGAAAAGAACTGTAATTACCCTCAAGGAGTCATTGGAGAAAAGTGTACAAATTGAAAAGGACTAGAAATGGGCACCTCTGGCTGCAGAGAAAACACTTTCCATATTGAACCGTCCTCTCCTGGGCCCGCGTGTTCCCATTTGCTCGGCCCTTAGCATTTCTGCCGAAAACTGTGGCAGCCTTTGTGCCTACCCTGACAATGGGCGTTTGACATGGAGGGCAGCGAGATTAATGAAAGACCAGAGTTTTCCATTTCTCCCTTCCACAGCTAACTACTTTCCTTTCAACTCCTACTGCTAAATAGCTCGGACAATTAATAAAGCTTCAGTTGTGTTTCTTTTTTTTTTTTTTCCTCCCTTCTTTTCTTCCCACGCAGTTGGTTGTTGACGCTGCCTTAACCTGACCGTTCAGTGGCCTTGTTAACCGGTCCGGAGACTTAGGTCTTGCCAAGTGTGGAGAGTTATAGGATCTGGGGAAGAAAAGGTCCCTGTTACGGGGGCAGTTATCTGAGGTCAAGACGCTGAGAGTCTTGTCCCAGGCCCTGAAAGGTGACCCTGGGCCAGGGCCAGCCTTGGAGCCTCCCCCCCCGCCCCGGGCCCCACCAGCTGCCTGGCCTGACGGTGCTCTTGGTCTTGAGGTCTTTCTGTTTGGGGCACTGTATTCATTTCCTGGGGCTGCTGTAACAACAGACCACAAACCTGGGGGCTTATAGAAACAGAAATTTACTCTCCCGAGGTTCTGGAGGCCAAAAGTCCAAAATCAAGGTGTTGGCAGGGTTGGTTCCTCCCGGAAGTGCTGAAGGCAAATCTGTTCCATGCCTTTCTCCTAGCATGGGTTGCTGCCTGCAATCTTTGGGGTACCAAGGCTTGTAGAGGCGTCACTCCAATCTCTGCTTTGTCTTCCCAGCTCCTCCCCCAACCCCCGCCTCCTCTTCCCTGCTTCTTGGTGTCTCCTCCTTTCCCGTCTCTTAGAAGGACACTCGTTGTTGGTTTTGGGGGCCACCCTGATCTAGGATGATGATCTCATCTTGAGCTCATTACCTTCATCACTTCTACAAAGACCCTCATTCCAAAGCAGGTCACAATCAGAGGTGCCAGGTGGACGTATATTTCAGGGGGCAAGACTCAAACCATGGTAGAGCCCAAAGCAACTCCTGTGCCCCCGGAATTCAGAGCTTGGGCTGCTCCGGCCCCATTCTCTGCCCATCGTGTCACAGCAGCCGTCAGCGAGCAAGTGGGGGCGGCTGTGGGACAGGCTGGAAAGGAGGGGGGTGAGCGCAAGCCGCCACAGCAGCGGGTTTGGGATCCCTCTCCCCAACCCAGGTCCTTTCCATCCTGCTTCCCCAGCTCTGAACTCTCAGCTCTGAGGCACTGAAGTCAATCTCACCTTTGACTTCTCCCCTCTCTTCTGTCCCTGGACCTCCGTTCTTGAAGACTCTCTGGGCCCCCTCCCCTTGCCCCACCTCCCCCTCTTGCCCTGCGTGACAATCATGGCATTAGGGGCCCATATTTGCAGGGTGTATTCGGCGCCAGGCAGTGTTCTAAGCACTTTGTCTCCATGAGCTCCTTGAATCCTCGCAACAGCCCTACAAGGAGGGTCTGCAGTTCCAGTCCCATTTCAGAGATGAGAAAACTGAGGCACAGAAACGTCCAATAATCTGTCTCAGGCAGGGTTTCTCAGCCTCATCACCATTGATATTTGGGGCCGACAGTTCTCTGTCGTGGAAGCTGTTCTGTGGGCTGTAGGATGTAAGCAGCATCCCCGGCCCCCGTCCACTAGATGCCAGCATCACCCCCACCCCCCACCGTTGTGACAGTCCAAAATGTCTCCAGACATTGCCAAAGTCTCCTGCGGGGGGGTGTGAAAGCACCCCAGCTGAGAGCCGCTGGCCGAAGCCATGCGGCCGTGAGCGGCAAAGCCAGGCTGAGAGTTCAGCAAGTCTACACCTGGCCGTCTACTTCCCTCTGTTGGGCTCCTATCCTGGGCTTGAATCTGCACAGACGCTACGAGTTCAAGGTTGGGGTGAACAGCTTAGCTTATATCCCATGACATCTAATGTCCGCCTTGCCTTTCACTTCACACCGAGACAGGCTCACCGGGCACGGGGAGGAGGGGGGCACACGCTCTAGGGCAGCTGGGGGTCTCCAACCCTACACAGTGTTCCCAGCTGTGGCCATGCCACCTAGCAGCCTGAACGGCTCAGCATTTGGGGGTGACCACTGCAGCAACAGGTGTACCATGACCCCGGATTCACAAGGACACCCCGGGATTCTCCCCTGTCTCCTGTTCTCCGGACAGGGCATAAGGGGCTTTGCCCCCATGATGGCCTCCTAGGGAAAGCACAAGGACTTCACCTATTCTTAAGAACAGGAGAGATTCCGGCTGTGCTCACTGGGAGAGGGAAGGCCTTTCAAGGTCCCTTCAATCCTGGCTTGTGTTGATTCTAGGAATGGTGAGGGTTTGGGAGTCTTCAGAGAAGGACTAGTGATTAAAAGACGGAGTTAATTGCCCCTGGTGGTCATGGCGACTGCCCTTGGCTTATGTCCATCCCTTCTTCTACAAGGAAGAAAGGAAGGTATTAAACTAGGAGAGCCAGGGAGGGTTGTCGGTTCTGTGCCCCCCACTCCAGCCCAAGTGCGTATAGTGATGGTGAAAAGCTCTGCATTTCTTTAACAAGAGCTCCTCTCTGCTTGATTCCATAATGAAGGAGAAAGGACCAGATCGTGTCATTCTCGGGGGAAATGTACCCACTCTTTCTAAACATACAGTGGCTCTGAGGCGCTCGCTGCTTTTCATCGTCTGCTATAATCGCTCGTTTTTTATTGGCACATAAAAGGGCTTCCTGTAAAACATATTAAAGCTTCCAATTCTGAATGAAAGGCACTTGATGTAAAATCTCTCTGTGAACAGGAACCACAGTCAGTGGGGGCTGGTAGCATCTCCCCTGCATGGGAGGGTCAGAGCAGCCCCGGGGTGCGACCTGCCCCACCCCTCCCAGGAGCTGGGGCTGAGGAACCCATCCTGGGGAGGACACAGCCTGGCTGGGCCCTCCACGAACCTGGGCCTTTGCTCCCTCTCCTACGGCTGAGCCCTCCCCCGGATGTGTTCAGACGCGTACCAAGGAGGACCCGGAGCCCCAGGCAAACATGATACATGGCTCCCGGATGCCTGTTTTATTAGAAGATTCAGAAAAAAAATGTTATTATCTTTATGTGCAAATAAACATGGCAATATTAGGGAGTAGAATACAGAATACGTGTGCATTTTTAAGATTAAAACACAGGATTTCAGAGAAACCGCCTGGCTCTGGGCAACACTCCTACGTAGTAGGGGTCCTTCAGCGGAAAAGTTTGAGCAGCCTTGATGTTCGGGTGCAAGCTCTAATTGCTCAGCGTTCAGAATCCTTTATGATCCGGCTCCATAGCTGGGGTGGAAAAGTCCACTGCCAAGAACAGAAGCTTCCTGAATGCAGGTCTATTTTTCTCAGCTCAAGAGATCTCTGGGTCGGAGAGGGAAAGGATTCCCATCTCACACAGCAAGCAGCAGTGTCATGGGGCATCTGCCTGCACCGAGGCCCCTGCCATAGGCCAGCCCCAGCTTCCCCATTGTCATGGTCACAGCTCTGAGATCAAGAGAACTTCGGACCCACAGTGAGTGAGTGTACAGCTCCAGGTTAGGGCCGCAAGAGCTGGATATGGCTCCCGTTTACTACCTGTACAAACACAGGTGGTTGAAGGATTAGTTCACGTTTATCACATGTTACCATGTGCCAGGCACTCTTCTAAGAGCTTTGCATGTGTTAATTTATTTGCTCTTGGTAATAGCCCTATGAAGGAGTTGCTGTTATTATGCCCATTTTACAGATGGGGAAACTGAAGCACAGAATGGTTAAACAACTTGCCTAAGGTCACCCAGCCAGGAAGTGGAGGGATTTAGGATCTAAACTCAGGCAATCTGGCTGTCGAACAGGCATACATCTGTTGCTTAAGCTTCTCTGTATCTATTTTTTTTTAGACTCGTATTCTCAAAGAGTAGTCCTCAGACCAGCAGGACCAGTATCACCTGGGAACTGGTTAGAAATGCACATTCTCGGGACGCCTGGGTGGCTCAGCCCGTTAAGCATCAGGTCATGATCCTGGGGTCCTGGGATCGAGTCCTGCGTAGGGCTCCTTGCTCGGCAGGGAGCCTGCTTCTCCCTCTGCCTGCCGCTCCCCCTGCTTGTGCACTCTCTGTCTCTGACAAATAAATACGTAAAATCTTTAAAAGGAAAAGAAAGGAAAGAATTGCACATCGTCAGTCTGCACCCTGGACCTCCTGCTTCAGAAACCCCAGGGCTGGGGAGCGGGCATCTGTGATTTAGAAAGCCAGCCCGGTGATTTAGATTCCTGCCAAAGTTTGAAAATCACTGCTTTAGAGGGTTAAAATGAAATAATGTTTATAAAATTCTTAGCACAGCATTCAACAAATGTTAGCTATTATCATGACTAGCTTTATTTGATAAGAGTGAAAAAACTGTTGTGGGGAATATAAAAAAACACCTGCCTCCTTGGTAAAGTGCCATAGAAAGCAACTTACACTGGCAAAAAGAGAAGAGAAAGTATTCAAGTGCACTGGGGGGAGAGATGCGGACAAAACCATCATGACACACCTGCTACCTGGAACTTGATCCAGTCCAAATAGATGCAGCCCCCACAAAGGGGCAGAGCCCGTTTTGTCATTTGAAGGACGCCGTTGCCTCCTCCGCGCACCCAATGCGATTCGGTTAACGTGCTGGCCAGCTGATTCACTGGCTGGCTTCAGAGCTAGACCCCAGTCCCCAGTCCCCTCCTGGGCACCCCGATCCCTGCCCATATGGCCTCCCAGCTCAAGACATGGATGCCACATCCCCTGGCCTCCTATGCTTGCTCAGGTATCTTGAAGACACTTCCTTTCGGGCGTGACCTGCCCCCTTGTCACAGTGCGACACCCTCAGTAGGGTGATGGGCCTTCCCATCCCCGGGCCGGGTGTGTCATTGGCCTGGCATTCCCCAGCAGTGTCTTGGGAATTGCTTCTGTCAGGAGCAGAACAAGCTTATCTGTTTAGCCTGAATTATGTCACCATGTGCTCAATGTAAATCTGACCGTCTTCCCGAAGCACTGGTCCTAGATGGATTTGTGAATAATTTCGCCACCACAATTGTTTTACAATTTTGAATCTTCGCTGGCAACTTAATGCATAGTTTGCAGCAAGAAGCTGCAAAAATCAGGACTTCAAACAAAGGCTCTTCCAGTGCTGAGAGAGGGGGTGAGCCCCGGACTCGGGGGGCAGGTGCTGGGCTTCCAGGGCCCACACTCCCCCAGGCTTGGAGCTTCTGTCTGCCCGTGGGCCCTTTCCAGTGCTCTCCGGGCTACCTTTTTCTTCTGATCTTAGTGTTTAAGTTGATTTCTCTTTTATAAATGGGAGTGGGGGGGGATGGTGGCCTCACCTTCTCTCTTCCTGCTTCTAGAGCCGCCTTCCCTAAGCTCCTCACCCTTTAGGACAGGATCTGGCCCATAAAGGTCATCTATTCCAGCATTTTTAAAAAAATTTATTTATTTTAGAAAGAGACCGGAAGAAGGGCATAGGGAGAGGGAGAGAGAGACTTTCAAGCGGACTCCCCGCTTGAGCCGGTGGCCGGGCTCAATCTCGCAGCTGGGATCAGGACCTGAGCTGACATCAAGAGTCGGACGTTCACTGAACTGAGCCATGCAGGAGCCCCTCCAGCATTCTTAACTGTCTGTCCTCCGAGGTCCCGGAGGCGCCTGGGGCTGCCTTGGGGAAGGTGGGGAGAGGCTCTGGGCTCCATGACTCATCAATCAGGACAGCTCCCTTTGGATTTATTTCACACTTTGGGGTTCAGTCTGAATAAAAGTGTTCAGCTGCTAACAATTCTGGAAACCCCTAGTCTAATCTAGCCCTTTCGTTTTTCAGAATGGGAATCTGAGCCTCAGAGGAAGTGGGTTGCTAAGCACACTTGCTGTGAGAAGTACATTGTCACACAGGTGAGAAACTCAGGCTCTGGCAAAGGTCCCCTCAACCAGCTTCTTCCATTTACTAGTTTGTGCAACCTGGAGCTAAGGCTACTTCCCCCCCAGGACTCCGTTTCCTCATCTATGAAACGGGAATAACAACAGATTTGCTCTGTAGATGAAATGAGGTCATGTGTAGAGCGCCCAGGCCAGCGTCTGGTACATAGTAAGTAATCAATAAACAGATGAATGTGAGCTCAGAGTATTAACTTGGGTTGGCTACGTCCTGACTGCAAGAACACACATGGGAAACTATGTGGGGTGGAGTCTGTGTGTAAGGAAAGAAGACATTGGCATGAACTGAGCCCCTGACGCCTGCCAGGGTCTTATCATTTTGTCTCTGGCTTCTTCTTCGTCTGCGTTTTGCCGGGAGGGAGGGAGACTGCACTCCCCGCGGCAGACGGACCAGGGCAGCGTCCCGGATGGAATTCCACCCTCCTGGGGCTCCAGACACGAGCTGGGCAGGGCTCTACAACCATTTCGGTAAAAGGATTTGGCTGGCGCTCAGGCTGGGCTATTAGCAGTTTCTTTAAACCCCATTAGCTGTGTTCCCCAAGTACGTTTACTAGCAGACTTTAGTCTCCTTGCGGCCTTCTGACCGCGCTTACTTTTCTAGCATTCTCCTGCTGTGGTGTGCTGTTCCATTAGCTCCCTCGCCTCCCTAGTTTTGTTTTGTTTGTATACTCTCTCCACTTTCATAAGTGATGAAAGAGACTCACGAGGGGCCTCTCACTGGGGAGGGAGCACCGGCAGAGTGGGTGATGTGGTTCTTTACAAGCTTCAAGGCTGTAGACGTATGAAGGGTGTTCTTTCTCTGTACATATGGGGGAGGGACAGGGCATCCCTTTATTCATTCGATTATTTAGCCGGTCTTCATCAAGTTCCTCCAGGCTCTCCGTGCAGGGGTGGACAAGGCAGGCCTGGAACTGGGGGACGGGAGGGGGTGGGGGAGGGCAGGTAAACAGCCGTGGGGAAACGGAGAGGTGCAGCCATGAGGACGCAAGTCCTTGGTGTGGGTCGGGGGAGCACCACACGGGGGCCCCAGCTCAGCGCCCAGCTCAGGCGTGGCCCAGAGGAGATCTCAGTAAAGATATTGAACAAGCATCTGTGAGAAAATCACAGTGGCATCCGCTCCGCACCTGCGTGCCCAGACCTCTCCCTGGGGTCTGCAGTCGGTGTCCGCTCAGACCTGCAGGCATCCAGGGCAGCCCCTGGGGGGAGTTTGCTCTGCTTGTCTTCAAGCCAGTGTCCCGTGCCCAGGCAATTCCAGGGACCTCGACTTTCCTTCCCTGGAGCCTGTTGGGGGCCAGCAAGATCCCAGCTAGGGCAGGCTGAGCAGAAGAAAGAAGTCTCCTGCCATCTCTCATACATGTGGACACCCTTACATACATGTTCGAGTCTCTACTATCCGCACAGACTCGTGCACACAGGTTGGCGTGGGCATCCAGAAGGACATGCTCCCCTACGTAGAGGTACCTGGCAAGCGCACACACACACACACACACACACACACAGCATAGAATCATGCAGTCACTTAATTCTCCTGGAAAACCTGCATATACCAGACGCCATTCAAGGCACAGGGAATAGCAGGGTTTCAAGGAAACACTCCATACCCTCATGGAAACAAAGAATAGACAATTTAACACAAAAATAAACATATAGTAACAAATGCACCTAAGTGCATCGAAGGAAAATAATAGAACACTGGGAGAAAAAATAGCAGGGAATCTGTTCTTTGGGGTGGATGGGGAGGTAAGTAGTATAGGAAGGGTTTCCGGCATGGAGCACACAGGCAGAGGCCTGGAGGAAACAAAGAGCTCCATACCTTCAAGGAGTCATACGTTCATATGAACACAGACCATACACACACACGTACATAGAAATCTACACACAGATGAGCGTGCGCCCCAAGCACACGTACCGCACACACATAGACAGGTGCGTGGAGCACTCACACGAACTCCGAGCCACATAGACCAGGGGGGATGAGCACACGCACGCACGCACCTGTGAGCGCACGCACGCACGCACCTGTGAGCACACGCAGAGCAGTACGCAGCAGTGCACGGAGTCACAGGTGTCAGGACGGCCTTGGCAGAGTCATGCACAACGAAGAGGAGCTACCTAGAGGTACTGAGCACATACACGGGTGTGTAACACACACAAACACTCACGCGTTCACACACACACAGACATAAGACGAGTGTGCACCATACTACACAGGTCTGCCCGCAATTCCCTCCCATGTGACGTGCACACACAGGAACACACGGTATGTTCAAGGAAACAGCACGTGCTCCAAGAGCGTCAGAACGCACAGGGGTCCCGGGCCCCGGATCAGTAAAGTCAATGGCCATTAGGGCAGCTGATCCTTCATTCAATTCTGTGAACACTGGGGGCATCCCCTGGGGCCCCCTCCATCTCTGCACAGCTGTGGTAGGATTCTGGAGGGTGAGGACGAGTGAGGGAGATCGGGGTCTAAGCATCTTGGACATTGGCGAGCTTTCCCAGGGCAGCTCTTCTCCCCTGGCTGCATGCAGAAGTGGCTCTCATATTCCAGAGGGGGCGTGGCTTCTTAATCCATTGTCCTTGGCTTTTCTGTGGAGATTAGACAAGTGCCCTTTGGCCACCGAGCTCAGCTAATGTTCCCTGGGGACTGGAACTTTCTTTTTCCCATTGGGGTGGTGTTTCTTGAGTGTCTGGACACCTCTTTGCACTGCTGGGTATGAACAAGTCTAGGTCTGGGGACTGTGCTCTCTGGGGACATGAGGCCCTGCTGAGGAGGCCAAGAGAACTTCAAAGAGTTCATTTCTCAAGGTCAAAGAAGTGGCTAGCGTTTAAAATAAACCTTAAGAAAACCAAGTGAGGCCTGTCTGGGAGCAGTTGGAGCGGAGTGTCTGCTGAGCATCCCAGACAGAGTCACTTATGTTTCCTAGCCTTGGTTTTGTCATCTGTAAAATGGGTTCATTCAACTGATACCTTGGGTCCCACCTTACTAATAAGACTGGAAGACAAATGGGATAAGGGAACCCCGGCTTTTTGCTGGACCTTCAAGGCCCCTCTATGACCCGACCCCTCTTACTATCCCCCCAGCCTCATTGGTAGCCTCCCCCCGCACCCCACTACAGTCCAGTTACCCCAAACAACTTGAAGTTCTGCAAACACACTCTGGTCTTTCTTGGCACCGCACCTTTGCCCGTGCCCTTGGAATGCCCTTTCCTTACGTGTTCCCTCAACAAATTTCTTCCGACTTTGCGAGAACCTCCGTGAGCTGTTGTGTCCTGCAGGGACCCTGGCCCAATCAACCCATGCAGCACTGGACGTTTCCACCTCTGTGACCCTGGCCAAACGCCCTCCCCTTTGCTGTAACGGCATCACCACACTCTTCTGCCCCATGTGGGGCCCTGTGAGGACAGGGACACATCCTGGCCGTCCCCGCACCCCCAGGTGTCCCGTAAGAGCTTGTCACGTGCTTGTAGATGACGAGTACACTCAGAACATCAGGGTGTGCAGGTTTTAAAAAGGCAGCAACTTACTTTAAAAACCAGATGCAGAATTCCTCTCTGGGAAACAACTGCTTTTGTTCAGCCGTGATGTCTGGGGAGCAAAAGGTGATGCTTGGAGAGTAAAAGGTGAAGGTCCCTGCCATCCTCCCCATCTCAAGACGTGGTCAGAAGGAGCCAGAAAGAGAAGGGGGAAGAGGAAAAGAGATGACTTGCTCTACAAAACCGAGTGGAAGAATTTGGAGTTTCCAGAGCAGCGAGCAAAGAGGAAAGCCAAGAGCCAGGAAGGAGGGTGGGGAGGAGGACCTTGCGACGCCATGGGCCACGGGGGCTCCGGGGAGGAGCACCCAGTCTCTCTGTCGAGTCAGAGCAGACTTCCAGTTTGTGCGTGCCACTGGCCAACGTGTCAACCTCTCCAGCCCTACCTCTCAAACCTCAGTAAAGTCAGCCGCACATAAATGCCACGTGCTGGAGGACCTTGGGGGAAACCAAAGGAAAGGGGCCGTGCTGGGTGCCAAGGGCGAGAGGCCAGCAGCTCTGGAAGAGAGAACACACAGCAGATGTCTCGAAAACCCATCTCCACGGATGGGCAGGACCCAGGCACAGTCCCTAACCGCAGCAGTGGGTGCGGGTGGGATGCAGTCCAGCCACCTGCCCGGAGGCCTTGGGGACACTGGGCAACCAGAGGCCCATTAGTGTGATAATAGGCATCACCGGTCTGCAGAAGCTCTGTGGCCTGGGGAGTGGGAGTGAAGTGGGGCTGGGGACCAGGGGGGACTTCCCCAGGGCTCCTGCCCAGGCCTGGATCCGCTCTCAGGAGGAGGACGGGAGGAGCCTGGCAATGCCCGAGGATCTGCAGGGAGACTGGCCATGCCGAGTCTGCCGCTAATGGGGTGCTTGGGGGCCAGGAGGAGCTAGTCCAGGGGCCTGCAGATCCAGGGAAGGGGCAGCCTACCAGGGACAGGCCCACATCTGCCCCCCTGGCCCAAATGGGCTGGGGCTCCATTGAGGCAGCTCTGAGCTGTGCAGCAGTCTCTGTTCCAGCCTCCCCACCGCTGCCTCCCTCCACAGGGGGCCGCACAGTGAGCAGGAGGATGCCAGCATGCTTTTCACCCCTGCCCCTGAGGATGCTGAGGAGGGGTCGACGGACTCAGCCATTCAGCACGTTTATGAAATTAGACTGAGCAATTAGGCCGGTTTAGAGGCAGAGCAATGGGGCAGGAGGAAGGCATGCCAGCCAAGGGGTGCCCATCCTTACTTACACAGCGACAGAGCAACCAGCCTCCCCTGGCCCATGGGCTCCGAGGTCCTGGGAGCTCAGGCCAAGCTAGGGAGAGAACAGTCCGGGAAGGGAGAGTGAGAAACATGAGCAACTGAGGGAGATGGACGCTGGTTGATGGGAGAGGAGAGTGCAGGACGTAGCTATACCACAGGGAGCAGTTCGGGAGAAGCTCCTTAGAGCCCACGTTCTCAGGAAAGGGAAGGAAAGCGGTTCATTCATTCAACAAACATTTCCTGGGCACCTGTTAACGTGGCCTCAGCATTCCTGGGCGTTCAGGAGAGCGATTGGGTTGGAATTTAAATGTCTGCACAAAGAGCAGAGACCTGAACCTGAATAGTGAACTTGAGCCCCACGTTCAAGGGCTCTAATTTCCTCATGATCCAGAGAATTTGGAGGAAGACTCCTTGATTTGACAGGGAGGTGGGGACAGGGAGTGAAGCCAAAGGTGGAAGTAGAAAATGGATTGGAGATGTCTCTCGCAGCCTGACAAATGAGCCTTCAGCGCCCCCCCAGCCCAGATGGCTTGCCCGCGCCTGGAGCCAGCTCCCTCTGCAGACAGTGACAGAGGGCTCTGCGCGCTGCCCAGCGGAACGAGGCCACGTGCGTGCTGGAGATGGCAAGACCAGAGGACTGCGGGAAATAAAAGTAAAAGGACAGGTGGGACAAAAGGCTCCCTTCGGGCAGTGGCAGCAAAACAGAGGCAGGGCTCGCAAGCCTTTGGGGGCCCCGGGGTAGCGTCCAGGGAGAAGGCCAGTCTGGGGGTGGGGAGGCCCAGCGTCTGCTTCCAGCTGGGCTGTGCCGGAGTGTTTGGGGTAGCCCAGCGATCAGCCAGAAGGAAGGGAGGGCAGAGGCAGGGGCGGAAGCCTCCAGAGACACTGGCGGAGAAGCAGGGCAGGCACATTAGACACGGCTGAGCACACCCCTGGCATCGATGGGGTTCCTCACCTCCTTCCTCCATCCCCTCTCCGCCAGGCCTGGTCAGGCAGGGTCAGGAACTCAGTGACAAAGAGAGCAGAAGGGGCTGAGGACGGCTAGGTTGGCGAGGGGAAACATGTAGCAAAACCCAAATCATAGCGATAAATAGATCCTTCCCCAAGTGATGCTATTTAGATGGCCCCATTAGGATTTGGCGCATTTTCCGGACAGTATGTCTCTGGATTGAGGGGTGTGACGGTGTTCAGGGAAGGGCTGTGCATGGCTACAGGACAGGAGGAGAGAAGGAAAGGCCTTTGGAGCCGGAAGGGGTGGGGGCTTTTCAAGGCAGCCTGCACTAGGGTTCTGGGGGCCCCGGGCCCATTTTGGGTCAAGTTTTGAGGGCTGAGTTTGGCAGTTTTTGTTTAGATATTAGAAAATATCTAATCTAATCTGCCACCCCAGGTCAGTGGCAGAACAGAAAATGTGGAAGGAAAGGCGAGGAATTTGGGGAGACCGCGATGCGCTCCCACGTATGCCCCTTCCGGTGGTAAAAACCAAGGAGACTGGCGATACGGCCATGCAGCTTCAAACACCAGAAGCGCCCATTAGCTCAACAACCCGGGAACACAACGGGACGTTGTCTCAGATAATTAAAGAGTCCAGACACCCTCGGCCCCGGCAGCTCCCCCGCAGGGATACGCACGCAGAAACCCTGGCGCCCGTACCCCGGGAGGTCCGCCGTCGAAGGCTCCGGGCAGCAGTGTTCATAAAAGTAAACAGAAAGCCACTGAAAGCTGGAAGCACCCCAAGTGTCCAGTTCTGGAAGGATGGCTAGATAAACTGTGGCAAAACTCACACCGTGGGATTACAGAGCAGCGGGCAACGAGCGAGCTGTGGCTGTACCAGGACCTGGGCGAAAGCCGCTGGCCTGACCTGCGGTAAACACGGAGTCCCCGCGGACACGTGCGTGCGATGCCCCATTAATGAAGATCAGAAAGAAGGCAAATGAAACGATCCTTGTTTAGGCACGAATCCTGTGTTAAAACTGCAGAAAGGAAGGGAGGAGAGAGGGAGAGAGCGACAGAGAGTATAGAAAGACCAGAGGGGAGGGCAGGTGGGCAGGAAGGGAGGAGAGGGGAGAGAGAGAGAGAGAGAGAGAGAGAG
>NC_048219.1:14655193-14725600 GCF_002007445.2 Ailuropoda melanoleuca | reverse complement strand
GGAGGGGGAGAGGAGAGGAGAGGGAGAAGGGGAAAGAAGCTCACTGAAGTAAGCATCAGGGGGGGAGGGCATGACGGTAGGATTAGCAAAAAGCACAGAGATAAATTCTAATTTGTGCTTTGAGTAGCGGGTTCATGGTTGTTGGTTTCATTCCTAAGCCAAAAAATGTTTTAAAAATCAATAAAAAAGGGCCATCATGAAACAGAATGTGTCCCCAACAACAGTTTATGGCTAATACAATTCTGTGCTCTGAGGGACAAAAACAGTGTGGAACCCCGCCTTGGAGGTCCTTTTTGAGACCTTGATCCAGCTCTCCCAGTGTCCTCAGGATGGCCCCAGGTCCCGTCTACCCCTTTTCCACTGTCCTCTCCCTCCTACCCCATCAGTTCCTCTGGGCATCTTTCTGAGCTCAGCCTTGAAAGGGTGCTCAGAAAGCAGAACTGTGGAAAGAGGGGAGCCCTAAGATGAGAGGCCTGTGCTGCACCCCCAGACTGCAATGCAGGCAGGGCTGCTGGCATTCAGCAAAGAGTGGATGGAGGAATGGCTGTCCCTGTGTCTGATGTGGGTCCTCGTCCTCCTCCTGCTGTCGGCGACTTCCTGATCTCCGTCACTGCACCTTTGTGCCCACGACGGGTTGTGGTCTGTGTTGGGGGGCACTTCTCATCAAAGATCTACAGGGTCCAAAATCAGAGTACTCCTCCCCCACATCCCTGCCCCAGCCACATCACCAGCTCTTCCAGAACCGCATTCGTTCAGTCAGACACATTTGCTGAGGGCACCCTGTGTGCCAGGCGCCGTCCCACCTGCAGAGAACACAGCAGTGAACAAAAGCAACGAACATCCTTGCCCTTGTGGCGTTTGTCTCCTTGCTGGGAAGTGGGCGGGCAGGGCGACAGACAGTAACAAGATAAATGTGAAAAAGACCTAGGGTGGTTATAAGGGTAGTGAGTGTCATGGGCAGGGAGAGGATATCAGGGCTAAGGGTAAGGAGACAGCTGCCATTTTAACCAGAGAGGCCGGGGATGGCCTGTTGAGAAGGTGACATTTGCGTATTGATTTGAAGGAGGCGAGATCTATGGGGATACCATTAGGGGCAGGGGAGGAGCCTTCCAGGCGGAGAGAACAGCCAGTGCAAAGTCCTCTGCAGTGGAAGTGGCTGGACAGAGGGGAACTAAGGAGGGGAGGGAAGGTAATGTAAGAGCCAAGGCCAAGGGGACAGGTAAGGAGGTGAAGGTGACACCCGGCAGGGAGCAGGGGTGACCTGGACCAGGCTGGTGGCTGTGGAAGTGGTGAGAACTGGTTGAGTTCTGGATGCGCTTTGAAGGTTGACCTCACAGGATGGCTGTGGTGTGAGGTACAAGCGGGGTCAACGATGCTGCCGGCTTTTTGTCCTGAGCCCCTGGAAGGAGGGTGTTGTCATACACTGAGATGACAAAGCCGTGCAGGACAGGTCTGAGGAAGAGCAGGAATTCTCTTTCGGATGTGTCAAGGCGAGATGGCTGTGGGATGTCCAAACCGATGGTCAGCGGGCAGTTCAAGGGATAAGTGGGGAGGCAGGGGAGAGCCCTGCTTCCAGAATACTCAACGTCCCTTTACCGGTCACACCCCAGTGGGCCTTGGGGCTTCAGGAGGGCAGGGATAATTTCCTGTACATCACGGTTTCTCGGTGCCCACTACGGGGCCTGGCCCACAGGCAATGGTGAATGAATGAACGAATAAATGAATGCTCGAAGAATAAGAGGGTGTCCACTTGCTGGTCTGACCCACGATGACCGTGTACGACTAGAGCGGAGCTGAAGTGAGGTATACGTAACTGCAGGCGCATTTTAGAGGGGTCCATCCAGAGACGGTGATGCGCCCTCCTTGGAGGACTAGCCCAGGCACTGGGGTGAAACTTGTCCGGGGGGGTGTCAGGGAGGACGACAGTGGTCCGGTTGGGTTCAGGGTGCTTGTGCTGACATCGCCGCCTCTGCAGAGACTCATCAGCCCCAGGGAGGGGAGGAGACCTCTGTGGGGGCCTGGCGTCTGGGCAAAGACAGTGTCCCCCTTCCCCAGAGGTCTCCTGGGGCCTCCCTGCTCTCTTTCAGTTGGTTTGGTCCAGCCCAGTGGTTTTCAGACATTCTCTTTTTAGGGTCATGGAACCCGGAACTCTATAATAAATCTCCCTGGGAGTGGGAAGAGGGGGAAGAGAATCCCTAGGGGTGGGGGACCCCAGCTGGCACAGAGCACAGTAAGAGGTAGGCGGGGTCCCTGGTGCTGGGTCAGGGACCCGCTGTATTCAGCCACACAGATTCCCAGGCCCCACTCCAGAGACTCTGAGTCCGTGGCTGTTCTTTGCTTAATGCGTAAGCCCTTGGCCTCTGGTTTCCAATCCTGTTCCCTGAGGTCTGGGGTGTGGACACAGCGCTTCCCCACTCTGGGCCTCAGTTTGCTCCTCTTAAAAAAATCCAGATTCTGTGAGTACCTTGTTTATAGATGAGGACGCAGCAAGACAAAGGCCCCAAAGCCTTCTCTATTGTGACTACCAAAAGGCTCCGCTGGGACAAGTAGCTGGGATGTCACCACCACCCCAAGGACACCATTGTTGTCAGATTTCATTGAGCTCCTCCACCACCTTCCCAGTGTTCAAGCACTTTCCCGCAGCTGTGACTGTCTGCCTCTCTCCTTGCCCTTCCTCCCCCTCCCCCCTCCGCCTGCCTCTCACCTGTCTCCTCAGCGCCGCCCNTGTCTGCCTCTCTCCTTGCCCTTCCTCCCCCTCCCCCCTCCGCGCACCTGCGAGACTAGCAGGTTCTCCAGGGACAATGGACTTCTGGTGAGGCCTCCTCTTCCTGAAGCCTTTCAGAAATTGGGGGCAGCTTCTGAAGATGCTGTTTTTGGCCCAGGCACCAACCAGCGCAAACAAAGGCATTTTCTCCAGCGGCTGGGAAGGCGACAATTGTTTTCATACGGCAAACGTTCACTGCCGATGCCAGTGTTTCCTCTTGGAAGCCAACGTTTGGTGGAGAAGACAATGCCAAGCTCAATATTTTCTCTGCATAAAAATCCCTTTAATTTTTTAATCATTTGGCAACCATCTCCTTCCTCCCTCCCCTCGTCCTTCTGTTCTTCTCCCCCCACCTCTCTGCCTCTGGCTGGGTCTCTGTCACACCCAACATCTGGGCTGGAAGGGAAAGGTTTGGTGGGCCACACAAGTGTTTGCAGACCTACAAAGGGTGGGCTTTGTGCAGACACACAGCTGGTGGACGTGTGCACGTTGTTGTTTCAGATGTTTTATCTGCATAATTGAGGTTGACGCAGATGCGGCCTTCAGCACCTCCCCCCCACCCCCGCCATCTCATTCCAGCTGCTTGTATTAAGCTCTAGTTAAGAGAGGCCAACCACACAGTGATGAGGGGCCCCTCTGCCGCCAGCCAGGGCTGGGGCGACAATAGTTCATCACTGTTGGGCTGATGGCTGAAGCAGCTGTGGGTGGACAGGCCCCTCTTGCTTCCCGAATACCCCTGAGGAGGCTACCCCCATCTGACTCTCCGTGCCAAAGTCCAAAGGTGGTCAGAGGTCCGGGTTTCCAAATCCCCTAGATCCAGGAGGGAGAGTGCCCTGCCCTGGGCCCCGCCATGCCTCCTTCCTGACAGCACCCCAGCTGGGCCTGGACCACTGTCCCCCACCTCCAGCATGGTGTCTGCCCTTCTGGAACTGCCCTCCCATCACACTACCTGGAATCAGGCCTCTCCCCACCTCTTTGGATGCTAATGCATACCAGGAATACCTCAGTTTGGACCTGACTCAGGTCCCCCTCCCTGGAAACTTGAGTTTCCATAGCACAGCCCAGAGGGAGAAGCGTATCTGGGCAAGGCTTGCAGAATGAATGGATAGGTGGGTAAATACATCAATGAACCAATGGGTGGATGAGCACGTGAGGCGGTGAATGGGTGAGTGAATGAGTGACCCACACTTAGTGTGAGAGTCCAAGTAACTAAATGAACTCACCCCCGTGTTTGTGCCCAAGGGCACCGTTGGCACTGACATTGGAGTTGAGTCCAATAAAAGTGCAATTGTGTGGAACGGGTCTCCATGGAGCTGGTAAAGGGCGATCATGTTTGTTCCTCCTCACTGATAAAAGCCCCGCCATCCACAGGAAGGGCAGCAGCTCGGACCCTGGGCCCTTTACTGGCTTCCACTGCTGGCCTTGTCATTTCTTGGCTCGTGAGCTTGAGCAGCTAACTTCACTTCTCTGAGCCTCGGTTTCTTCATCTGTAAAATGGGATGAGCGGGTGGTGTGGAGAATTTGAGGATTTGAACATAAGGCATTTGCTGGGTATGAGTTCTTGTCTCCCTAAAGGAGGGGGAGGCTTTCAGGTCCATGGAGAACATAAGCTTTGGGGTGAGATAAGGAGTAGCTGACCATTGCCTGGCAGTGGGTGAAGACCACCTTTTGGCTCCAAGGGAATACCTCCTCTCTCTCTGGAAAGACATCTGTGGGAACACAGCTATACCCAGAGGACAGTGCGAGGCTCCTCTGTCTTTCCCCTCTCTGTCCTAGCTCCTGGTGGATGTTGGAGATCACATGGACCAAGCCGGAGTGGGTGGATTTAGGACAAATCCTTCTCGGTGTGAACGATGGAACTTTCCATAAAGAATCACTACTAAATGTTAGCAGAGGCACACCAGAGAGAACGTTTGGTTCCCTGGGGCTGACCAGGCTCATCAGCAAGGCATACCATCACTGTGAACACCATGATGGAGAGCCTGGACGCCGCTGCCCAGGTGCTTCCTGGCTTGTGGTCTTGGCCATGTGATTTCAAGGGTTGGCCTCTGTTTCCTCCTCTGTATAATAGCAAGAATAGCATGTACCTCAATGCTTGGAGTAGAGCCCAGCACCAGTGAGCAGGGTTGCAAGGGTTCCACTTCGCCGAAGAGCTTTTAAGAGCCTCTTCCGCTGACTCTCTTCCTGTCGCCTCCACCACAAGAACACCACATTCTAGACACTGGGTGTTTCTTCCCCTAGGACCTGGTACAACAAGACTCATGGAGCCCAACCAAGGCTGGCCAAGTGCAGGCGAGCGGCAGCCCCCAGGCAATGAAAACAAGGAACAGATGTTTGCTAGGATAAAGCCACAAGATATTGGCATTGCTGTCACTGCAGCAAAGCTGACAGATACAGCTGCTGTTGCTGTCTTATCCCCATTTTATGGATGATGAGGCCAAGGCTTCAAGAAGTGAGGCTGCTTGCCCGTGGCCACACGGTGATTAAGGGGTGTGGGTGGAGTTCACACTCAGAAGCACTCATTCATTCAACAACTAGTGGCTGGTGCTGCAAAGGCAGATGGGCCCCTGGTCTCGTGGAGCTTACATTCAGCTGGAGAGAAATAGAAAACTACAGGTCAACTAGTAAATAAACAGGAACATCGGAAGTGGTCATAAACGGTTCGAAGGATATAAAATAGGGTGACATGATCGCGCCTGGGGAGGGGTGAGGGAGGAGCTTCAACGGGACAGTCAGGGAGGATCCCCCTCACCCCCCCCACCCCAAGGAAGTAACATCTCCTTTAAGATGTCAAGAGTAGGAAGAAGGTGGCCCTGAAAGGAGGCAGGAGAGCGTGGCAAGCAGAAGGAACAGCAAATGTAAAGGCCCCGAGGCTGGAACCAGCTTGGGGTGTTCCTGGAGCAGAAAGGGTCCCAGGGTGGCTGGGGACAAGTGCGGGCCGAGAGTGGAAGACAGGAGTGCAGAGGGAGAAGGGCCAGTCACCTGTGCTTTGTCGTCCCTGCTCTGGAAGGTGGGTGGAAATGTATTCTGAGTGCCTGGAGGATTCTAAGCAGAGGGGAGATGTGTTTGCATTTACGTTCTAGAATTATCATGACTTTGGATGGAGAGGCTTGCAGGAGGCCAGCTGGAGACTATGGTGGTGGTGTAGGAGGCAATGGTGGTTTGGCCCAGGGGTCAGACTGGAAACAAGCGAAGCGAACTGACTGTAGGTATGGTTTAGAAGAAAAGGCCGCATGCTCATTGGAGGTGGGAATGAGAAAAGGAGGTGACTCAAGGATGACCTTCAGGTGACCTTGGGTGGGGGTGGTACCAGACTCTGACCTGGGGAAAGCTGGAGTCCCCATAGACCTGGAGGGAAAGCAGTTCTGCCTTAGACCGGTGGGCCTCGAGAGGCCTGTTTGCCATCGGGGAGCTGTTTAGTGGGCAATGGGCTGTAAGGGCAGGGCCGGAGTTCAGGCCTGGAAGCACACAGGCAGGATTTAAAGGGACACGGTGTGGATGCCTGGTTGGCTCAGTTGGTGGAGCGTGTGACCCTTGATCTTGGGGTTGTGAGTTCAAGCCCTGTGTTGAGTGTGGGGATTACTTAAAAATAAATCTTTTTAAAAAATATTTTTTATGGGGCGCCTAGGTGGCTCAGTCATTAAGCATCTGCCTTCGGCTCAGGTCATGATCCCAGGGTCCTGGGATCAAGCCCCACATCGGGCTCCCTGCTCAGAGGGAAGCCTGCTTCTCCTTCTCCCACTCCCTCTGCTGGCGTTGCCTCTCTCACTGTGTCTCTCTCTGTCCAATAAATAAATAAACTATTAAAAATTTAAAAAAATAAAAATACTTTTTAATAAAAAGATAGAAATACAATATAATACAATAAAGGGACAGGGTGTGATCCCCTAGAGAGCGGGGAAGAGGGTGCAGGGCTGATTCCGGGGCACCACGGCGTTTGGAAGTCAGTTGGCATTACGGAAGCCAATGAAACAGCCTGAGAAGGAGAAGCCAGCAAGATTCTTCTGTCCAAGTCCAGAGGAGGAGCTCATTATTAAGAAGCTCTGCGACCCTCGAAGCCTGAGACCGTGCCCTGTCTGATCTGGTTAGCCGCCAGCCACAGGCGGCCACTGAGCGCTCGAAATGTGGCCGGTCCACGTTGACATGCACTCAAAGTGTAAAACACACCAGACTCCAAAGATAGAGTGTGACAAACAGAATGTAAAATAGCTCATTAATAATTGTTACATTGATTACATGTTGAAATGATAATGTTTAGATATACTGGGTTAAATGAAATACAAGGATACAATCAATTTTACCTGTTTCTTTACATTTATTTTTAATTGTTATTATTACTATTTTTTTCACCTGTTTCTTTACTTTAAAAAAATGTAGTTACCAGCAAATCGAAAAATCACATCAGGGCTCACATTTGTGGCTGGCGCTGTCTTTCCACCGGGCTCCGCTATTGTAGAAGGACCACAATGGGGCGCCGCCCACAAAATGACATAATTGCTGGAGCACTGCCCAGGGTCCTCCCCACGACTCTCCTGTCCTCCAGGGTCCCTGGGCTCCTCCAGCCAAGAGTAGGTGTCAGATTCCTCTGCAAAGACTGACAAGTTCTCACCCCAGCCCCTCCGGACCTGTTTTTGCCTGGAAACCACATGCACTTTCCATCAGAAAGAAAAACACACACAACATGAAACTAAAGGAAGGAGCAAAGTTTCCCTGACGCACTGCCAAGCAACTGTTTCATTCCCCACGACGCCCTGCAGTTTCTTCAAACACCAAGATGTTTGCCACATGGTCAATGAAATCATTTGGGAAAGTGTCAAAAGACCATCCGCAGCGCTGGGAAGTCTCGGAGCCCTGAGATTTCCCCCTTCCCCCCAGTGGTCTTGGGGCGATTCACCTGACCCCCTAGCTCAGAGCTCCGCGGGGGTGGTCCCTGAGATCACACCCCTGTAAATCCGCACCTCCCCACCCCCAGACCTCGCACTCACGAGGACTGGCGCTGAGGGCCTGCATGAGTCCTGGGGGCACCTTGGGACTCTGAGCAATGATCATTTCTCCTTTGTGGAGGGCATTTGAATACAGCAGGGCCAGGCAGGTTTTGAAAAGTGTCATCTTCCCTGCCTGCCCACAGCCTGGACTGGATAAGTCATCTGGCCCTGGGGCTGTTAAGCGGGGTGGACCTTCAGCAGAGCGAGACAGAGACCTTAATGCTACAAGAGAGAGCAGAACCCAGGGAGACCGCACAGAGAGAGCCCGGAGACAGTGAGATGGTGAGAACAGAAGGAAGGCAGGCAAGGAGGACACCTTGGGTACTCAGGTAGGGTCAGGCCTGAAGAAAGCTCAGAGGAAGGCACTGCATTCACTCATTCATTCATGAAAACGGAGCTGAGTACCTTCTATGTGCCAGGCACAGTCCTGGGCGTGGCTAATTCAGGAGAGAGTGCAATAGACCTGGCATCTGCCCTCACAAGCTGGCAGACCTGTTGGGATGATTAAACAAAGAACATGGGAATGTATTTATAATGAAAACTTCAAGTGCTATGAAAGATAGGGATATGACGCTGGAAATCCCCACCAGAGATGTTTGGACTGAGCTGGGAGGCCAGGAAAACCTTCCTTGAGGAAACAACATTTGAGCTGAGATCTGAAGGGTGACTTGGGGTTAACTGCACGAAAAGTAAAGTGAGCATGACAACCAAGCAGAGGAAATGGCATGTGCAAAGGCCCTGTGTCAGAGGGAGCAGAGTGAATTTGAGGAATGGAGGGTAATATGATTAGAGCAGAGCTAGCTAAGGAAAGCTTGGTAAGAGATGACTCTGGAGAGGAAGGCAGGGCCTAGACCACACGGGCCTCATCAAGGCTTCAGAGTCAGGTCAGAAAGTAGAGTCGAGATTCTGAAGCCACAGACTAGAAAGAGGAGGAGACTTATTCATTGCCAAGGAGAACAGGTGCATGATGACACATGGTGGAAGCAGTGATAAAAGTGGGGACTGTACTGGGAGTGGGTCACACCTGCAGTCAACCACATCTGGGTTCACAGCCCCAAGATGATTTTTTCTTTATGGGGGTATCCTGACGATTAGATGAAACAACGCCTGGGATGCACTTGGCAGAATGTTGGCACGTGGTGAATGAACACATTATAAAGCAATTACATATTAGTCTATTATTCATATTGTGGAGATGGGATGGGGGACACAGACAGGGAGCCCCACAGCAGAGCTGAGGCCTGGTGACTAGATGGTTCAGGTCCATGGAGGAGCGGGGTTGGTGAGAGGCAAAGCAGTCAGGCACAGCATGCCAGGCGTCCCCAGGCCCTGCCACACCAGTCCAGGGGCCTCGGGTCCCGCCTCCCCTCTGGCCCTCCTGGGACTTGGCTGGTGTTTCCCATGAGGGCAGGGGACAGAGGCAACGTCCCTGGGCTCTGCCCAGTGTCTCCCCCTAAGGTTCTCAGCTTTGGAGCTTGATTTGAGGAAAGAAGACCCTTGTTCCTCCTGTGACCATCCTGGCACCGGCTTCTGAGGTATAGTCACCCTGTATCTTCTGGGTGGAAACTTCGGGGAACCTGGGTGGGCAGGTTTTACTTTTACTCTGCCTTTAAAAAATTTTTTTTTTCAATTTCATAGATGTGGAGTTTTGGGGGGCTTTGTCGTTGACATAGGTCAGAAGAAATCCGAACAAAAGAACCTGGGGATTCGGGAGGTAATTAGTATACATGTACTATGTTTTTGGTTTTCTCTTGATTATCAAAGTAACATATATCCAATCTGGAAACTTGTAAAACACAGAACAAGACAAATTAAAAAATCGACCTAAACCAACTCTCCACAGATATTCACTGTTGACAGTATTAATCTCTAGTAAATGTATATATATTTTTGAGCTCTTATTACAATGGAGTCCTGCCACTGCCCTGGAGCATTTTTGCAGTCTTACTTTTTTTTTTTTTAAGATTTTATTTAGTTATTTGGGGGAGGTAGAGAGCACAAGCAGGGGGAGCAGCAGGCAGAGGGAGAGGGAGGAGCAGACTCCCCATTGAGCAGGGAGCCAGAGGCAGGGTTTGATCCGGGACCCTGGGATCATGACCTGAGCCGAAGGCAGACGCTTCACCAGCTGAGCCACCCAGGCGTTCCAATGCACGATCTTATTTTGTCCTCACAACAGCCCTATAAGGTAGTGCTATTATTATTCCCACCTCACAGATGAGGAAAGTGATTCTCAGGGCTGCTACACAGTTTGTTCAAAGTCATTCACGTTAGATAAGGAGAAGCAGGTCTGGAACCCAAACCCAAGCCTGTCTGACCCTGAGCCCATCCAGACCACCAGCACACGTGGCTTCAGACCTGGGTCACGTCCTTACCATCTTCCTTTCTATACACGCATTTATACGTATATACACATCTCTAGTAATAGTTACGCTGATTGTGCAATCCAGGTGATTTTGCTTTTTCACTTTGCAACACAGCCTGTGTATTTTCTCAAATCAACGATACTCTTGTACAGCACCGCTGTGAACGTCACAGCGCTCTGCAGTGTAGACAGGTAGCAGCTCTCAAAGTCTCGCTCCGGTGTCATCTGGGAACTTGATATTCTGAGGGTGGGGCGCAGGAATCTGTGCTTTCACAAGCCCACCGGTGATTCTGACACGGCTGACGTTTAAGAACGGACACTTCAGATGTTCCGCGTTTTTCTGAACTAATCCCCTATAATAGGCGTGGTTAGATGATTTCCAGGTTTTGATTATCAAAAACCGGGCAAAATAAGCGTCTTCATTTGCCCCCATCTGTGAAGATCAAGAATGTGGTTTTAAAATAAAACAGTGTTGAAACTAAATCAAAACAAAGAAAAACACAAGGATTACTAGATGTTACGCTCAAAAAAGGGAACTAAAGAAAAGCATGAGAGATTGTGGTCAGACCCAAGGAAGGACTTCTTTTCCAGACAGGACAACCTGGTGGGAGGAATGTCAATGGATACCGGAAGTCACCCATGGGGACAGCTCTGTCCTGCGGGCAACCCAGGAGGCCCCTGGCACTGCTGACGCGCTCTGGGCCTTTCTCACAGTTTCTGGGAAGGAGACAGCTGCTGTCTGGGCCCACCCAGCGGGAGAAGGGCAGAGGAGCCAAGAGCCTCAAAGATGGATCTGCAGGGTAGGCTGGCCGCTCACCTCCCAGCTGGCAATTTCATTAAGTGAGCACCTGCTGGGCTCTGGCCAGCTCCTCACTATTGCCCAGCCAGCGTCAAGCGCTGTTAGCCTGAGGCTGGGCCCAGATTTCAGAAATCAACTCTGGGCTGCTCCCCGGGGTCTTGGAAGACACCCTCCATCTGATGCCGAGTGGAGATCTGTCAACAGGGCATTTTGCTGCCTGTTCTGGAGCGCGGGCTATCACGAACGCCTGCCAGTTCTCATTTCCTGTCCACCTCTCTAGCCTGCCTGTTGGCCCGAAAACTTTCCTGGAATCTGATGGGCCTGTAGAACGCCTCAAAGAATTAAAAGAAACTATCTTAACTTTCCTGGCGTGGCTCTGTTTTCTCGCCTGTGACGTGGGAGCTGCATGTACGTTGTAAACGGTAAGCCTTGCGTATTACGTGGGGTTTGGATGTCATGGCCACGCACTCTGATTCTAGAAGCTGCTGTTGTGACTGGCTCCTAAGGAAAGCACAGATCTTTGGGGACATGTTGGCCTGGGGTCAACAGAACTCTTACACTTAGTGACCGTGTGACCGTGGGTGAGTCCCATCTCCTTCCTGAGTGTCTGCTTCCCCATTGGCGAGCAGAGGTGATGAGGTCTAGCTCACGAGATGACAGAGAGTGCCCCACACGCAGCGAGCCGCTCAGCAAGGGCTGTCTGTCTGCTTGGGAGACGTTGGGATGTAGCAATCTGTGTTTTGACCTCAGACATCTGCAAATCGGGGTCCTGGCTTTTCCCCTTCATGGGCAGCTTTGGACACGTTACCTAACCTCTCTGTCCTCAGTTTCCATATCTGTAAAATGGGGGAACAAAGGCACCTACTTTGTGGGGCTCTCAACAGAATAAAATAAAATGCTATCCTTAAAAGGGGAGTGACTGTTCGGTATCACTGTTAGCATTTTCCCGTACCAGCAAACACCTGGAAATGTGGACGCGCCGGGAGAGGCCGCTGCTTGTCGGTGTTGACGGGACATTCTGTGCGCAGAGACTTGTCGGCCACTTACTGGTCCCTGGGTCCCTTGAGTTTGGGGTTTGTGGAGGCCACCTGGCAGAGAGGTCTCAGGACCGCGTAGGCAGGAGGGCACAGAGGGGGCCCCTGTGAAGGTCAGAGGGAGTGCACGGCCCTCGGCTACCCTCCCGCAAGGAAGCGGGGTTCACAGCTGGTGTGGCTGTGTCTCAGGGCAGTGGCCATCCCCGACAGCCCCTCTCCCACAGCCTCCAGAAGAGCAAGACCTTGAACAATTGCAGGTTAAAAATCAGCCCTCAAATTCCACTGCAGTTTATTCAAGGGAGAAAAAGAATAAAAATCAATGCGAACCCAGTCTCCGGTTCTGAGGACCAGTCGCATCTTGTTTGTAACCTGAAGGGATCAATAAGAGATGCTTCTTTGGGTCCATTTTTAAGCTCAATACCATGGATGCAATTTGGTTGACAATTATGAGCAATCAGTTATCTTGTAGAGCCTCGCTCCCGCTGCCAGCCGCCCGTTCGGGCAATCAGAGCTGTTACTGAGGGCGGAGGCATCAGCGCGGGGCTGGCTCCTACGAGGCGCTCACCAATGATTGCTCAGAAGTCAACAGAATTGCCTGATCAATTAAGTCATGGGGATGGAGAACTTAGGAATGGTCCAACGCAGAAGCCTGGCTTTTTCTTTTTGGATCTGTTACCAGGGGTAGGTTGTTATTGAAGAAGTGATCTATCTCCCTGGCATTGGCAGTCACAGCGGCCAAGTGTCTAGGTTAGGACTCACAAGAGTTCAGAACATCTAGCGTCCCTCACTCCATCAAGAATGCAGATAGTCACCTTCATGAGACCGACAGATCTGAGTTGGGTGGATAAAAATCTACAGGGTGCCCCTGCGTGTTAGGCGCCCCAGAGACGGGCCTGAGCTGGGGCTTGGCAATGCCCTTGTGGGGAACCTTCCTCCAAGAATCTTGGCTCGGGCCACTTTGCTGCAGGAGGGCACAGGAGCAGCCCCACGCAGAGTGGGCGAGGCCGGGGTGAGTGAGTGGGTCATGGACTGCTTTGAAAAATGGGCGTAGGCTCTTCACCCTTTCTCTAGACAGTGGCTCAGACCCCCCACGTTTTGCATATCATTTTAAGGCAGCCTATGAAACCTGTGAGAAGAATGTAAAGCCAAGGGTTTTGGAATCCGATAAATCTTAATAATTCCTTCCCATTTGCAAGCCATGGGATCTTGAGCAGGCAACCTTAGTTCTTCAACCTGCATTTCCTCCCTGTAATGGAAGGGATAATAGTATTGACCTAACAGAATTGCAAGATGGCCCATGGGAAGCAGTAATGCATATGCCTAGCATGTAGTAAGTGCTTAGTAAACATTAACCAGACTCATTATCAACATGAATAATAACTATTGGTAGGGAGTACCTACCAATCATGTTCTCTCTCTATGCTGCATCTGTAAAATGAGGATAGTAATAGTTTCCACCTCTCGCAGACCCATTTAAGGAAGAGTTAGTTAAACGGACGTGTGGGAAGTGCTTAGCCCAGACCTGGCACATCGTAGGTGCTCAATAAATAGAGGCTGTTTATCACGATTCTGGCTGTTCATATTTTTATCCGAAGGAATAGGATGGATTATTTCCTGGGCCCTCCCATCTGCCCCGGACAGGCTTAGGCTGAGGGGGATTCGGATGAAGGCCTTGGCCGCTGGCCCATGACAAAGATGGTGGCCTTCATGATGGACTCTGGTGGGGGACAGGGAGGCCACAAAACAACTACATGATTCGAGCTGCCGGTCCCAACTCAGCGATGGACATGCTGTGTGACCTTCGCTAAGCCTCTTTCGTTATCTGGCCAGCACTTTCCCAAACATATGCTGGGCGACTGAAGTTGATGCTTTGCAGTGGTCTCGACTGTAGTTGGCCCAGCCCATCTAGTGGATTGCTGGAGAGATTTCCTGTAGCTGACACTGGGTCTGGACAGGTGTGGCCTGATGCCAAGGGTGGACCAGGAGGAGGCAATAACTTGACCAAAAGCAAAGAATGCCCCTCCTTTGCCTTCTTTCCTTTGGCAAAATAGGGCTCACTGACTACAGGTGTCTTCTGAAACCTCCTGGCCATTGTGGGTCATCTCCTTCCATCACATCTAGAAGCTTCAAGTTGGGCCAAGATTGCCCACTGGCACCGTCCCAGCAGGCCAGGCAGCCAGGTCCTCTCTCTATCCTTCCCCAGCCTTACCTGAGAACAGGAATCACGGGCTGCCTCATGCTCAATGCCTCGGCAGGGGTGGTGGGACCTCACTACCAAATGTGGGAGCCTGTGCCACCTCCAACATTTGCTTATAGATTGCTCAGAGCCTTCATTTCTCCTTCCGTGGAACAGGAGGAATAGCCCTTGCCTCGCCTTACGCCTGTGGAAGAAAGGCAGGACCTCTCCATGTGGATCAGGGACAGTGATGTGTCCACCAACAAAGCCACTGTCCCCTTCACCAGCCGTTGGGGTGGGCTGGTGCACCCCAGCAACCTCTCGTCAGGGCGCCAGTGGAGGACCAGCTGGGGATGGTGAAGGTGGCCGTTTCTCACACTGGATTTGCTCCCTCCGAGGCCAGCCCCCTACTCTGGAGTGTTTCTCTGCAGGAAGTTCCTGATGTCGTCTCCCCACCTTCCTCCTCCATCTCCCTGCCAGCCCTGATTCCGTGTTCACCCTGTCACCTTAAAAATCAAACTGCTAGTCATTCCACCAGCAAAAGATGGGTTTATTCAAGAACTGTGACAATCTAGAATAAGCAGGCTATGGCAAAACCACAGATAAGACCAGGAAATGAAGGAGAGAAACACTCTTTAATAGAGGAAAGTGGGAAGTTGGGAGGGGCTGTTCTACACAAAAAGTCCATTGGAGTTAACCTGGGAGCTGGAAGTACAGTGGCTTCTTGTTGGCTGAGTTGTGGCGATGGGTCATTGGCTGGGCTGTTGCTGGGGGAGGAGGAAGCCTGCTTGCTTCCCGCTGGGACAGTAAAGCAGTGAAAGGTCCGTCTCTTCCTGCTGGATCTGCCATGGACTTCAGTGGTAGGGCTTGTGAGCTCCCCACTCCATTCTAAATGCGGTTTGCCTTTATGGATTTTCACAATCCATACCCTTTCCTGGCACCACCTCAGCTCCCACACTGTTCCTGTTGCCAACTCCCGACCCTCCATCTCAGGACCCCTACCCCAGTTCAAGTCCTTCCTTGGATACTATTTTCATACACGTTCATGGCCAGCGTCACAGCCTGTCTTCCTAGGGCAAGGGAGAGCAAGAGGGGCTGGGGCGACTCCAGATAACCCTGGGCTGCATCATTAGTAACATACTATTTAGCAAGAGGGAGGTGACAGTTCTGCTCATGGCCCTGCCAGGCCACCCAGGTGTTATATTCAGCTCAGGTCCCATGCTACCACTTTCAGAGAACTGGGTGACTTTCCTTTAGAACACACTTCTGTCTGTAATTACTCACTTAAGTGACAATTTGTTCATGTCTAGCTTCCTTGCCAGACTGCATGTCCCAAGAGGGGAGGGGCCATCTGAACTGGTGTAGTTCACCTTGCGTTCACAGCTCCTGCGTCCACATGCTGTCATGAAAGAGGTACCCAGTGTCAATTTATTGAATATATAAATGGATGAATGGATGGCAAAATGGATGAATAGAGACATTAAGAGAGAAAGTAAAGACTTTCTGTAGAGCCAGCCCCTTACAGGTCAGGTGTGAGTTTAAAGGAAGTTATGTTAACCTCAAAAACCAAGCTGTCCATTATTTTTGGAGCAAAATTGGTTTATTTGGGGATAATAGAGAAACGCAGTTCAAGACAAGCAAGCCGTGCCAAAGCCATAGGCCAGTCCAACACACTAAGGAGAGGAAAGTGATTTTATGGAGAAGGGGGAGGAAGCTGGGAGGTATTGTTTTGAAAAGTCTGCTGGAGGAAAGCAAGAGTTCAGGTTGATGATGGCTTCTCATTGGCTGAGTTGCTGGGGTAGTTGATTTTTTATAGGAGATGCAATCTACATCTCTCCCTGTTGGGACTTGTAATTGTTGATTCTTTCCTGTTAATGATTCTTCTGTTGGGGTCTGTAATTGACAATGCTTCCTGAAATTGATGTTGAATGTATGGCTCCCCCTCCAGCCTCCCTGTCTAGCTTCACAAATCTACTTTAGTGAGGTTTCTCTTTGTTAAATTTCATAGTTAGAAGGGGGAAGAGCCCTATACAGAGGTCAGTGTTCAGCGAGTATCTGGGAAGGCATCCCATCTCTGAATCAGAACTCAGGTCTCCCCCTAGCTCAGGGCATTTCCAGAAAGAACAGGATGGACCACAGGGTCCTGGACATGCTTCTCCCCACCTGTACACTTCCACCACCACCACCCACCCCCTTCATCCCATCCGATGGCAACCCCAACCATCTTGCTTTCAGGAAATTACATGATCCTTTCAGGAACACCTGAGATGTAACTGGATTCCATTCCTGGGGTTATTTACATTTTAATGACCAGGAAAAAAACCACTTTAGTCCAAGGGGTGGTGCAGATGGGGTGAGACAGCAAGCCCTTGTGTGAGGCTCTTTAGATGTTTAGAGAGAAGGTCTCTAGGTAAGGATGGCTTGATGGTTGTCTGGTTGATGTCCTCCTGGCAGGTTTGTGGGCCATGTAGCTTCTCGTCCCAACCCCCATTCCCAGCATGTACTGTTCCAGAAACATTCTTTATTTCCAGAACGGGGCTGGGTTCTCAATGGTGGGCATCCTGGCAGCCTTTCAGAGCCCAGTCGCAGGCTCTCCTTTGCCCCCTTTCCCCAGGTTAGGGTTCCTCTACCTGCCCAGGCCACCCAAGCTGGCCAGAAGCCCCAGTTCAGCTCCTCCCAGAGATATTGTTTCCACATAGGGACTGTAGCTTTTGCAGAGACAGGACTGGAACGGCCAAGCTGCTAAGAAGCCAGGAGTGGGTCTGCAGCAGCCCCCAACCCCTCCCTGACATTAGGCAGGCCCTGGTGGGAAAGAGGAGGGGAGCGAGAGCAGACAAGCAGCGCCAGGCATCAGGAAAACAACCGCATGAAGTGTCTGTAGATTCTCAATTTAAACAGTCTCCCAGAAGGCCCAGATGGCTATCAGTGACCCCAGAGAGAACCCTGGGGTTCTCTGGGGAGGGTGGAGATGGCTGGAAGGAAAGGGGCCTTTTCCCAGCCAACCTGGGTGGCTGGGCAATGCTCTCGAAACAAAAAGCAGACCCATTTGAGCCTAAGTGGCTGGTCTGGGCTGCGCATTCATTTGGTATTCGTGAGCCTGGGATTAGCTCTAGGCAAGGCACTGCGGGCTCTGGCTGTGATACTCAGCATGTCCTTGCCATCCCCTTCTCGGCCACTCTGTGATTTCCCATCAGTGAAACAAATTTGCAGAACTCCGATGACAGTGGCTTGGACAGCTAGGCACACACACACGTCTGCACATGCAGGCACATTGGCCTGGGTCCTGACCCAACACCTGGATGAATGAAGGTGGCTAGAAAGGCACCTCCAAACCCAGTTAAAGATCCTCGGGCCTGGCTCGGGAGCTGCTCCATCACAGAATGCTTGAGAACCCCAGAGCAAGAGCACCAAACCCCAAGTCCAGAGAACCAGGTTCAAGTCCCAGCTAAGACCTCAGATTTGCCGGGTGTTACTGTACCCCTGGCACCGTGCCGCAGGCCGAGTGTGCCTTCTGTCCCCACATTCCCTAAACAAATGCTCCAGCAGATGTCCTCCTCCCATTCTCCGGATTAGGAACCTGGGAGCCAGGAGCTTCCCAGACGTGCTCCGGCGAAGAGGCAGCACTGGGATTCGAATCAGATCTGTCCGATTCCAGTGGGACACAAGCTGGTCCTGTCACTCTTCTGCCTACCAACTTCACACCCTGGCTGGGGTCTCGGGCTCCTCCTCTGCACACTGGGGGCGCGCATGTCCCCGACTCCATGCACAGGGTTGTGACGAAGCTAACAGGTTCCACACATCCGTCTACTCACACTGAGATCGTTAAGCCTCTTGATGCACGTTGGATTCTCGGCCAGAGAGTCTGACTGAGATCACAGGGAGCATTTTCACTGTGAAAACCCCACTCTAACGACTCGAGAAACTTTCCTTTCCTTGTGAAAAAGAACGGAGTTGGCAGGTCGTGGAGGAAGCAGCCCGAGCCAGACTTGGCAGTGCCCGAGCCCGAGCCCAAAAGGACTCAAGGGGGTGAATTTCTGCGAGCTTGCCCCATGGCCTCCCTGCTTCATGGTCTCGAGGGCAGAGCAAGGAGCCCGTAGGAGGGGGTCGGAGGCAGCTGACCCTCCAGCCCCCCCTACTCGGGCCCCCACAGGAAGTAGAAGGGCTGCCCCCACCTTCCCACGTCGCCGAACCGTCTTTGTCTTGTGCTATCTCCCGGGCCTAGAGCGAAGGACATTTACTTTGTTCATCCCTGAATCCACAGCCACCAAGAAAGCAAGAGGGGGCTTTCTGGGAAGAGGGACTGGACGGCCAGGCGGCTGATTTCTCCTGTGTCTTGGCGAGCTGGACCCATGATGGCCAAAGCCACAGGTCTAGGCTGACCTGACAAGACTGAGGCAGCAGATTTCCGTTCCAAATAGCAGCCTTCTCCTCGCAGCGTCCTGAGCACGAGCAAAGCCACCTACGTGGTGGAGCTGGACGGCTGCCTGCCTGCCAGTCTGGCACCTCCACACTGAAGCGTCCCACTTACAGGCACACGGAGACACATGCGTGCCGACGGGGGGAGGCACAGGAGGACACAGTCGTGTGATGAAACTGAGCTTCTGGGTTTTTCCTTCCACAGCGGGGGGGGGGGGGGCCAGGAGAGGGGAAGGCTGGGCCTCGCAGAAAGACGAGCTCGCTGGGAGCTACCATCTGCTGGCTACTCCCTTACTTTTTTCTGCTCAGGCCCCAGCACAGAGGAGCCAAGAGTCGCCTTCTCTCGCTTCACCTGGAAGCTTCTTCTCACCTCGCTTGGCAGGAGATTCTGCCCCAGGCACGCATCTGGTCCCATCTGGTTTTATGAGTCAGTGTGCATTTATGAAGATGCATGCATATATATGTATTTGTGTGTGCGTGTGTGCGTGTGCCTGTGTGGGCAGCCTGGTGTGTGTGCACGAGACATGGAAGTACATGTGTGTGCGTGCCAGTTGTTTCAGACAAGCACAAACCCGTGTGTTTGCACGTGCGTGTGCATTCTCAGCTCACCTACCTCCAGACTCTTTTTCCTGCCTGGGCGATGGGACCTCCAGGCTGCTTCTCTCCCGAGTCTACACTCGCATAGGGGATCTCATTCTGATCTGTAGCTTCTTTTCCTCCCTTGCGAGGATACAACTTGCAAATCTATACCTCCAACCTCCAATCTTCTCTGCCAAGCTCTAAAGCCTTGTTTCCAATGGATGACTTGTGTACCTCTCAAACCCATGGTCCCAAATTGTCCCTTATCACCCGTTTCCCCAAACCAGTTTTCCCTCCCGCCCCGAGGACGCCAGAGACTGGCACCACTGCCCTCCCAGCCTCCTTCATCCCTCACACCTTGTTACAGAGGCCTATGGCTCCTTCCTTCTGTCACCTTCTGATTTCCCTGCTGCCATCCCAGGCCAAGGGCGTATGACTGCACACCCACTCCACTCACGAGCCCCTTGCTAGTCTCGCAAGATCCAGGCTCTCTGGCCCCACTGCACCCAGCTCTGGGTGAGTGGGGCCCTTTTTAAAAGCATAAGCCTGGATCATATCACTTCCTATTAACAACTTTTTGCTGGGTTCCCGTGGCCTTTGAAGTCAGCTATGCCTGAACCCAAATCTTCCCTCTGCTGCTTGCTACCTGTGGGACCCTGTCCATGTCACCAGACCTGTCTGAACCACACTGTGGTTTTCAGAGTTACGGTCAAAACTAGCAAGACAACATAAGGAGTACTGCAAAGTGTCTTTTCTGTAATATATACGTTATATAAATATGTTTATGTAGAGTATAAATACGTGTAAGTATTATATAAAATATGTCTTTTCTTAATTCCAGTTCCTTGGTTTGGGGGGAGAAGTGTGTGTGTGCACGCGTGTGTGCCTGCATGCATGTGTGAATTTGCAAATATGTAGGAAAATGAGAGTTGCATATAACTACAGGCACACGAACACTCTTACTTATCTATCTTGTCATTCATTCATTCTTTCATTCATTCAGCATGCAAGCAAGCATTTGTTGGCCCTACTATGTCCCACGGGTTGGTTCAAACTGTAGAAAGACCCAAGTTCTAGCCCTTCAGAATTTAGCCTCACGTATGAACGTCCTCTCACGTCATATGCCCTGAGCAAAGTCAGATTCATCTGTCAAATCCCACTTCCCTCGTTGAGTCTGAGTTCAAAGAGGTGTGATGATGTTTTCAGGGACAGCAGGCTGGCCTTGTCCCTCCATCACTGAGGGCCCTGCATCTGGAGTTATTTGTCTTGGAAATCACCAGGCCCCACAGAGCTCTTCGCAGCCCGGCAGGCCTGTCTTCTGCCCCGCTTTGCTCTGCCTAGCTAGAGGTCGTGGTCCATGCAGACGGTGGCCAGCGCAGAAGGGCAGAGGGCGGGTGAGGGCCCCGCACACCCTTCCTGGGAAGGCTATGCTTGCCTTTGTGGGGGGCAGGGAGGTGGAGGTCGGCCAGACTCTATCAAACTGAAGGGTCTCCAATTTACTTTCAGGAAGGAGCTCCATTAACGCGAGCGTTTGGGGAAAAAAACAAAAACACTAATCACCATCCGAAATGTACATGCTATTTCCCATCTGGTGTGCGGAATTGGATCGTCTCGGGAGTCTCGGGAAAATGCAGCAGATGGGCTGGGTTTGGAGCTCGTCTCCCCACAGGCAGTGGGGAGAGGAGGAAGAGGCTTGGCACAGGCAACCAGCCTGCATGAGGAATGGTGGGCCCCGCCGGGCCCCCATCAACTGGGTCCTGGAGGAGCTCTCCCCACTGTCAGATGCCTGATGCAGCCAGAGCAGCTGTGTTGGCTGCCCCTGTGGCTTCTGGTCCATTCTGGGAAGTGGTGGCTCATGCTCGCAGTTTGCAGGATGTCTACGGCAGCTCAGGCTGCAGTGGTGCCAGGGAAAGATTTGAGGGGCTCAGATGCTGCCTGGTACCGCTTCCTGGCTGTGCAGTATAGGTCAGCCACTCTCCAGGGATCATAGTCCGTGCCTCCCAGAGTCACCAAGTGGCTCCATGAGGCCAGGGCAACACCTCACACTATGCCCGCACACATTATTACTTGGTTTGGATGCCCCCTGGGTGGGAGATTTAGGGGTGCTCCGGAGAGGATGGGGGCTTCATCATTGATCTCTGCTGGGAAGGAGACCTCACCCTCAAGCTCACAGCCAGGCCAGGGGAAGAGGTGTCCAGGTCCCCACGCTGCACCACGGCAAAGCGGCATGTGTTTCGCAGACAACAGCTCATCCTATGACCTTTGAGTGGAGTCAGGAAGGAGAGGGGCAGGAGATTGGAGCAGTTCCCAGCAGGTGGACAGAGAAACTGGAAGGGAAAGAAGGGGGTGGGAAAACAGAGCTCCTGCAGAGAAGGACAACGGAGAGACAGCAAAGCATGAACAATGCTCTCAGAATTCTGCATAGCGGGGTCCCTTCTAGAGAGGGGATGCCCCCCCTCCACCATCTGACCCCCACAGATGACTGCTGTCCTATCGGGTGGCAGGATACCGACAGCACCTTTCTTATCTGCAGTGACTTTCAGTCCCCCTCCCTGGGACATCCCTCCCCGCAACATCTAATTAAAGGGAGGAAAGTAATTAAGGAAGGGCATGTAACATTCCCTGTAACACTGAACTTAATAACACCCCTCCCCCTCCCCCACCTCCAATCCATAAATATGACACGCAGAACAACTCGCCGCAACACCAAATTGTTTATTGCTTGCTAAGCTGTAAAGCACTTGAATTAACCTCCTGCATAAGTGGAGTTAGGAAAGATCCAGGCATCTTTAAGTGCGAAGAGGACGTGAGCCAGACAGAGTCCTTGTCTGGGAACCCAGAGGATGAGGCTTCACTCACTCTCTCACGTACTCACTCATTCATACAAGCATTTGAGTGCCCACGGGGTAATAGAGCATTTGGTCGTGCTCAGGACACAGAGGAGACTAAACCAGTATGGCTTCTGCAATTTGACACATGTTGCCTTCTGCAACTTTAAGAGGGGCAGCTCTGAGCCAGGGAGGGGAGGGCCTGCTACCCTGGGAGGGGACCCTCCTGGGGCGCAGGCTAAAAGGAGATGGCGGGACAGCCCCTCATTCTGGCTGGACCATTGCTGTTCAACAAGCCTATCATATACGCAGGCGCTGCGGGGGGGGGCGGTCCGGAGATAACGCAGCCACTGCCCCCGACCTAGAGAAGTTCCCAGGCAAGTTGTGGAGAGGGACGAAGACACGGGATGAACTGCAGCATTAAGAATGCCCATCCTTAATTGAGATGTGTACCAAGTGCCGGGAAAACAGAGGGGCAGGGGCATCGACTTTGTCTGGAGGAGCTCTAGGAAGGATCACAAAGGAGCTGACATTGAAGGTGGGCTTTCCCAGCGGGCAGGGGGTGGGGGGGAAGGGGTATGGGAAGATCTAGGTATGTGGAAAAGCTGGTGCAAAGACTCAAAGGCATGAAAGGGGAGGGGACCTGCTTGGGTTGAAGTTGAGAGGGGTGGGGACAGATCAGGGGAGCGGGAAGGCATGGAGGTAAGAGGGAGGAAGATACTCTCTCCTACAAAGAGAAGTAGGATACTGTCTAAAAGTCGGGCTCCCTTGGATTCAAACCTGGTTTCACTGCTTCCTAACTGTGCCCCAGGTTCCTCATCAGCAGACTGGAAAGGATCATAGCACCTCCCTTATAGGGCAATTGTGTGGAGTGAGGGAGTTGACACCTGTCAAGTGCCTAGGACCTTGCCTGGCACGGAGCCTGCACAGGTAATGCCTATGAGTGCTGTCCGCTTCAGTATCAGCGCCCCGCCCTGGCATGCTTGTCTAGCAGACATTGGGGGGGGGGCGGTTTGGACAGAAGAGCAGTCTCCTCTCTTCACATGTTGCATTTCGGAGAGGTCTGTCCAGCAGTGGTTTAAATACGGTATGTCCCCAAACATCCCGGTCCCAGAATCCCCTAGGAAACGTGCTCAAACCCATATTCCCAGACCCTGCCCCAGAATGACTGAGTCAAACCCCTCAATAAATGGGCAACCAGGGATATTCAGGGCACGATGGAAATGTTCTCAAACTAGATTGTCGTGATGGTTGCACAACTCTGTAAATTTACTAACAACAGTTGAATCGTATACAAAAATGGATGAAATTTACAGTATGTAAATGATGCCTTAATAAAGCCATTAAAGAACAGTTCCCCAGGTGACTGTGTAAGCAGCTCTGCCTTGGAGGTGGGGGCAGGCCGGGGCCGGAACTCAGAGCCTCACCGTAGGGCTGGTGGGCGAGGTGGAGGAAAGGGGCAGAAAGGTCACAGAAATCCTGCAGGCAGCTTGTGCCGCGCTCGCCTGGATTTGAGGCCGCTTCGCTGGGCTTAAACTGCTCTCTCATCTTTATCAAGGAAGCCATTGGATTTTGCTGAGGGCTCTCCCTCCTCAGGGCTCCTCTAGCACCAGCGTCTGCCCGCCTGCCATGAGCCTACAGCCCCGCTGGTGGGCTGCTCTGTTTCCAGACCTCGCCCCCCCCCACTCCAGCGGTCCCGGGAGCTCCTCAAGGGCAGGTGCAGAGGGGCACAGACTAGGTGGTCCCCTAGCACACAGTGGGTCTCTGTGTCTACACCACCCTGGGTGGTGTAGAGTGTGGATCGTGCTTCAGGGCCTAGGTCGAGCAGGTGCTAACCTTGACCTTCACATCCTGGTTGCTCAGAAGCCACTCTCCTCTGGCCATCAGCTTTATCTGTGGCTTTTCTCTTCTTCAAGGCTAGGAGCTGCTTCTAGGGGAGATTTCCCCTCTTGGGTTCCCAACTTTGTCCCCTCAGCTCTTTCCTGGGTCACCACAATTCCTACCTTTCTCCAACTCTTGCCTGGGTTCCAAGAGCTCCTGCTTTGGATATGACCTGTCGTTTGCCCCTTTGTCCCCTCTTTGGGTTCTCAAGTTCTCATCTGTCCCTTTAAACTCTCCACATGTTACCCTTCCGTGACCCCACAATCCCTACCTGCGTCTCCCCTGTCACTATCTGTGCCCCTTGGCTTCAGCCATTTATCGCCATGGATTCCACCTGTGACCCGATAGCCCTTCCCACATCACCTCAGCCCTTCCTGGCCTCCCTGGGACAGCAGGTTGCCAGCGAAAAGGAATAAATGCAGGGATGAGGGGAGCAGCTGGGCAGATATTTGGAACTAGCTGCAAGTGTGTTTGGTATGAAAGTGTTTTCCCTTGAATTATCTGGAAAATTGTTTCTATTTTTTGCTCAGTGGTATGTGTGCAGATGCAGGCATGGTCCTCAACTCCACACCATGCTCTGTGGAATTCTTGTCCATACCCTTGCCCTTCTGTCCTGGCCTCTGGTCACAGTACAAGAATCAGCAAGATAATAACCTACCTAAGGGCTCCTGACTCCCTAGGGCACATCCCACACACTGGCTCTCTCCAAGGGCACCCAACGAGGGGGAGTCATGTCAAAAGCCATCTAGGGCCCCATTTTCTCTACTCTGTCATGCTCCACTCTTCCCTGGGGCATTAAGGACACCATTAAAAACCCAAGTCCCCTGACCCAACATGTGGGGGCCCTCTTGCATTTGACACGGAGAGACTGTGGGCCATGTCAGACTCCCTCATATCCCAGAATGGGCATCAGAATCTTGTTCCCTGGTTCCCATCTCTCCTGAAGCTGCTCAGAGCTTCTCTGGGCTTCTCTGGGCGTCTCTGAGCATCCTGGTTCTTGGAAGGGATGCATGTGCATGCTTGAGAGCAAAGGGACTCAGCTGGCTGAGTCAACAGAATGACATTAAGCCAAATCAGAGAAATGAGGCTGTGGCCACTGGCCCCTGTTCCTGCCCAGCCCCATCCACTCAACCCAACCAAATTCAGGTGGGAGGTGGGAGCCTGGGATCAACCGATGGGCAGAACCCAGACCTCCTGGGGCCTCAGAGATAACACAGAGCTGGGGCATGCTCCTGAAGCCAGGCCCCCTCTATCCCAGGTCCAGGCTACCACCCAAACTTCCTCTCCCTGCTGCCTCCCCCAGCTGCATCCCTTCCATCCTCAGGATTAGCAGCAAGGCATCTAGGCCTCCTAGGCCTCAGAGCCAGCCTGGGGACCCCAGCCCTCCCTGAGGCTTCTGAAGGCTCCCAGCTTCACTGGTGAGGGAGAGGCAGGTGTTCTCTTTCTAAATAGTATCTCCTGAATTGTTTCTCAGTCCAGAGGTGGGGGAATGAGAAGATCCTAGGAATGAGAAGATCCTGGACTGAGATGCAGGGAGAGCACATCAGCAATGAGGCAGCCCAGGCTGGTAGGGGTGGGAGCTGGGTGGGGAGGAGGGAGCCTGGAGAAATGTCCAAGCCTGGCAGCAGGGTACAAGGGCTAAGCTTCCCTCCTCCTCCCAATGGCAGCCAGTCTGCCCACTGGAGAACACAGAGATCCCCACCCCCACCCCCAGCAACCCCAGCTTCTCTGGGCATTCCATGCAGTGTCGGTGGGTGGGGAAGGAGAGTAGATAGAAGGTCGGCTTGACACATAGCATTCCTTCTGAGCCCTTTCCCCCCCCGCCCCCGGAACACTGTAAGGCCTGGAGTGTGTGTGTGTGTGTGTGTGTGTGTGTGTGTACACACTGTCCTTCCTACTGGACGCTTGCAAGAGAGAGGGTTTCTCCCAGGGCCTATTCAAGACTCATGTCCATGCAGCAGAGCAAGTTAATCACTAAGTACAAGGCACTCTGACCAGGTGCTGGGCACTATTCTTTTTTTTTTTTTTAAGATTTTATTTTTATTTATTTGACAGAGATAGAGACAGCCAGTGAGAGAGGGAACACAAGCAGGGGGAGTGGGAGAGGAAGAAGCAGGCTCATAGTGGAGGAGCCTGATGTGGGGCTCGATCCCATAACGCCGGGATCACGCCCTGAGCCGAAGGCAGATGCTTAACCGCTGTGCCACCCAGGCACCCCTGGGCACTATTCTAAGCACATCACCTGTGTTAACTCATTTAATCCTCACGACAACCCTGCAGGACAAATATTATTATTATCCCCATTCTACAGGCAAGAAACAGAGGCACAGCATTTGGTAAATTGCCCGGAGGCACTCAGCTGGGAAGACACAGGGCAGATGGGAAGCCAGTTTGCCTGGCTCCAAAGTTCATGCTTTCCGGAGAAGCAGGACTGCCCAGCTCCATTCAGGGAAATCTTGAGGAATCTGGCCCTTCTCCTTCCCCCAGAGGAGCCTGTAGCCTTCCTCTGCCCAGGCTGCCCCTGCCTCTGATCAGCTCTCTGAGGCTGATGCTCAGAGTCACTGCGTCCTTGTTGCCCATGGACGAGGCATCAGGAACAAAGCAAAGCAAAGGCATGTCTGAACTCTGGGTGCTTGGATGTGGAGTGAACTGGCTTTCTAGCACCTGCGGCAGCTGGAATTTTGGCCACTCCCAGCCCTATTTCGGGCACAAACACCAACACTTACTTACACGTACATTGGGCATTTGCTAGAGGAAAATCTCTCACCGGAACAAGGTGGAATAGGGGCCGTATCACTGGGACGTGCTGCACCATGAGGTGGGGGCTGGGACTGTCCAGATCAGAGCCCGGGACTGGCATCGTGCGGAGCTGAGGACTCCTCCCCTCTGGACCTGGAGCAAGGGAGGCAGTATCTCTTCCCAACAGCCTGTTGTCCTCATCTCCCTCTGGGTCCTCCTCCTGAGTGTCGAGGTCACGTGCTCCTCTCCACTCCCAGCCTGGCTGCCTGCCACCTTGTCTGTCTTGTGGGCAGAGAAGTGCCATACCTGCGTGCCAGAGAGACACAGGTGTGCCGCGCCACTCACACAGCGTACCACCTGCTGGAATCTTGGCGGAGGGTGGACTTGGGATGGGATCCACGGGAGAGACAGTCTGTGGCATAATTAAGAGGGAGCAAAACACAAAACAAAACAATGTTTTCCTTCCCCTCTCTTTTCTACCACTTGCTCTAATTATTTTCCCACTTTAAAATTCTACATCGACTTTAATTAAGCTGGCCTCGGGCAGGGACGTCTGGCAAACTTGGAGAAGTTCACTTGTTTATTTTCTTACCACTCAGTGATTGGATTTTGGAGGCTCGCTCTCTCTCTTTCTCTCTCTCTCTCTAAGGGAGGATGATGGCAGCCTCCTGCCCGCAGGGGGACAGGTGCAGACAAGAAGGGCTCCGTGCCGCCTCCGAGGGAGGCACTTCTCCAGAAAACTCTACTGCTGGCCCACTCATGCTCTATTTTTGCCTCACCTCCCCCTCCAAGCCCTGCCTCTTGTTACTACCCTGCAAGGTCAAGCTGTGGTAGAGGGGAGCAATGGTTAAGCAACTGAGAGAGCACTGGGCTTGGAGTCCAGAAACTTGGGTTAGAAGCCCCATTTTGCCACTTGTTTGTTGGGCACAGGTCGTTCATGCGTATGCATTCATTCATTCATTTGCTCATTCATGCATTCATCCACTCCCTTACACATCATTTATTTGCTCATTCATCCCTTTCTCCCTACCACACGGAGCCAAGGTACATGCTTGCTTCTGCCACCCCCGCCCCCAGCAAGTTATTTGTAGGAAAGTTATTTGACTCCTCTGAGCCCATTCCTTCACCCCTGGGTTGTTTCAAGGACGATGCGACCACGTGAATGGAAGCCAGTGTGGCTCCTGGCCCAGGATGGTGGCATCACGTGCCACCTCTAATATTACATCCATCATCAGACCCGGGCTCTGGGTTTTTGTGGGCCTTGGGTTTGCTAGCAAGGCCAATGCTCAGACCAGCACCACAGTCAGAGGTGTGAGCCGGATTCTGAAGGTGGCTGAGTTTCGTGATCCAGTGGAAGACAGGAGAGCTGGGGGCTGTGCCAGGGCCAAGAAGCTCAGGTGGCTGACTGGGGAGCTCAGGACATGGCGGGGGCACCCTGGGCTGTCCCATGAGGTTGGATGGTGTCTGAGACAGCCAGAAAAGTGGCTGGGGACAGGAGCAGCAGGTAGGTGTCCAACGGGGCTGGTGGGCAGGCAGTGCATGAATGACGAACGAGGGAGGGAAGGAGTGGGCGTGTGTGTGAGTAACAGTGAGGAGGCTATTGAGCAAAGGAGTGAGTCCATGAATGAATGCGCGGACAACTGAGCGATTGAAGAGAAGAGTGGATGAGTAAGCAAATGAACGAGTGAAGGAGGGAGGGAATAAGTGAGCAAGAAATTAAGTGGAATACTGAATACTTGGATGAACGAGTGAATGTCTGAGCGAGGCATTAAGTGATTGAATGGATGGGTGGATGGATGGATGAGTGAAGGAATGGGTAAGGAGCTGAGTAAGTAAATTAATGAATGAGCGAATGATCGAGAGCATGAATAAATTAATTAGGGAACGACTGAGTGACTTCAGCGAGTGAGTGAGTGACTCCTCCGCACACCTGGAACCAGGCCCACAGGACAGGGTTGTGACCATTTCTTGTGGGCGCTTGGCCCCTGCTCCCCTCCCCCTCCGGCAGCAGAGCCCCATCAGCATCTGGCCCATCAGGGGCTGCACCATTATGTATGGATACAAACAGGATCGCAGCGTGTCATTTACCCCTCCACCAACTGTGCCCGCGCTACTGAAACGCACATGTCAGTAAAATAACATATCTCTGGTGGCTTGTCTACCTGTCTCCCTCACTGCTGAGAAATAACTCGCAGCAGCGGGTTAAGCTGACAATAAACACAGGAATTGACTTCAGTGGGAATGAACTTGCTTGACTGTTGACAAAAATCTAAGGTGATACGAGCTTTGCGGGGCTTGTTGCTTGCTCAGGTGGCAACCACCGCTGCCCTGCTTTTTCCTTCCTGGGACAGGGACGAAGGACAAAGGCCCCAGGCTGCTGAAAGGGTCTTCTGTCCCTGGGCCCAGAGGCAAGTCTCGGTGTCCTGTAAAGGGCGGAGGCTTGGCTTTGGGGGTTGCACCAACTTTGCCGTGGAGAGAAGGCTGGCAAGTGAAGAGCGGGTCTGAGAGAGGCATCTCACTCCTCCACCCTGCTCTGGCAGTTGGCAAAGATCTGGTGAGGGCTGGCAGTGGCCTCCTTCTAGTCCAGGCCCCCTCCAGGGTGAGAGGGGGCGAGGCAGTCTGTCCCCTCATTCTCCCGGAGGCACCTGGAGGGCAGCTCTGCACAGCCTGGGTGCAGGCGGGGTAGCAGGACCCTTGGAGGAGGGGGTGGAGCCCGGGCTTCAGCATCCCGCCCTGCAGCCAGCAGCCTGGCCGCCGGGCAGCCTGAAGGGAGATGACTTGACGGGAGGCAGGCTTCAGCAGAGGGCACTCCAGTGCTAGGAATCTGCTCTCAGCAACCACAAGCCCGGGCTCGGTGGTTTCCCTGGGAAGCGGAGATCATGAATCTCAGTAACTCGAGCCCAGGGCCTCATCACTCACCGTGATTGTGGGGGGATTGAGGGCTGGAGTGGATCGGTCTAAACAAAAACGCTTACACAGGGGACTCCTTTGAATNTCAGCATCTGGCCCATCAGGGGCTGCACCATTATGTATGGATACAAACAGGATCGCAGCGTGTCATTTACCCCTCCACCAACTGTGCCCGCGCTACTGAAACGCACATGTCAGTAAAATAACATATCTCTGGTGGCTTGTCTACCTGTCTCCCTCACTGCTGAGAAATAACTCGCAGCAGCGGGTTAAGCTGACAATAAACACAGGAATTGACTTCAGTGGGAATGAACTTGCTTGACTGTTGACAAAAATCTAAGGTGATACGAGCTTTGCGGGGCTTGTTGCTTGCTCAGGTGGCAACCACCGCTGCCCTGCTTTTTCCTTCCTGGGACAGGGACGAAGGACAAAGGCCCCAGGCTGCTGAAAGGGTCTTCTGTCCCTGGGCCCAGAGGCAAGTCTCGGTGTCCTGTAAAGGGCGGAGGCTTGGCTTTGGGGGTTGCACCAACTTTGCCGTGGAGAGAAGGCTGGCAAGTGAAGAGCGGGTCTGAGAGAGGCATCTCACTCCTCCACCCTGCTCTGGCAGTTGGCAAAGATCTGGTGAGGGCTGGCAGTGGCCTCCTTCTAGTCCAGGCCCCCTCCAGGGTGAGAGGGGGCGAGGCAGTCTGTCCCCTCATTCTCCCGGAGGCACCTGGAGGGCAGCTCTGCACAGCCTGGGTGCAGGCGGGGCAGCGGGACCCTTGGAGGAGGGGGTGGAGCCCGGGCTTCATCATCCCGCCCTGCAGCCAGCAGCCTGGCCACCGGGCAGCCTGAAGGGAGATGACTTGACGGGAGGCAGGCTTCAGCAGAGGGCACTCCAGTGCTAGGAATCTGCTCTCAGCAACCACAAGCCCGGGCTCGGTGGTTTCCCTGGGAAGCGGAGATCATGAATCTCAGTAACTCGAGCCCAGGGCCTCATCACTCACCGTGATTGTGGGGGGATTGAGGGCTGGAGTGGATCGGTCTAAACAAAAACGCTTACACAGGGGACTCCTTTGAATAAGCCTGCCTGGCCACCACTGGGAGTCTCCTCCCACCCCAGCTGAAGCCAGGAGGGGCCGGGAGGGGCCCGGGCGTCTAAGGCTTCTTCCTCCCCTACCCCCCACCTGTGAGCCANCGGTCTAAACAAAAACGCTTACACAGGGGACTCCTTTGAATGAGCCCGCCTGGCCACCACTGGGAGTCTCCTCCCACCCCAGCTGAAGCCAGGAGGGGCCAGGAGGGGCCCGGGCGTCTAAGGCTTCTTCCTCCCCTACCCCCCACCTGTGAGCCAGTGGGAGACATGAATCTCGCTGGCAGCGACTTGGGCCAGCTCAGCCATTTTCGGGGATGTTAATGAAATGCGGGAGCACTTGTCCTTTTAGACAGCGGCCCCTTTTATTTTGGAATGAAAAGCTGCATTAGTCTGAATGAGGTTTGGAGGCCTCATAAATCCTGCGCTGGCTGCCTCGTGGGGGAGCGAGGAGCCGAGGCCTGGCTGGTGGGTAGACTTGTTTACCAACAATTCGAAACGCCAGGATTGGCGGCTCCCAATCCCAGGGGATGCAGCTTGAGAGCCTGCCAGCCCGGGTGGCTGCTGGCGGCAGGACAGCGTGGAGAGGGGGCCCACACCTGCAGAAGGGGCTGTAGGCTTCTCCTCCTGAGCTTGGGGGTGCTTCGGTTCGCTCTAGTAAAGGGCCCAATTCCTGTTCTACTCGTAGCCTTTCTACAAGCAGCCAAAAGCCCCAGTGGGCCTCCAGCAGAGCTGAGGGGATCTTCTGCTAGAGCCTGTCCCCTGCTCAGTCCAGGCAGGACAGGACAAGGGTCAAGCCTGCAAACTTAAGAGGCAGGAAGGACCACATGCAGATCCTGGTTCCTCACCTACAGTGCCTGGCAGGGATGGCCAATAAGTATTCCAGAAAGGAAGGAGGAAGGAGGCAAGAAAGAAGGAAAGAAGGGAGGGAGGAAGGAGGGAGGGGGGGAGGGGAAAAGGAGGAAGGAAGGAGGAGGGAGGAAAGGAGGAAGGGAAGAAGGAAGGGAAGGAGGAAGGGAGGAGGGGAGGGAGGGAGGGGGAAGAGAGGAAGAGAGAAGGGAGGAGGAAGGGAAGAAGAGAAGGAGAGAAGGGAGGAGGGGAGTGAGGGAGGGAAGAAGGGAGGTGGGAGGGAGGTCATGTATTAGCTGTGTGACTTTGGACCTCAACCTCCCTGAGGCTCAAAGTCTTCACTGTAAAATGTAAAAATCACAGGGATCCTAAGCTAGCAGGCTGTGGACAGGGTTAGAGGGAGGGATGCACGTAAGGTACGCTGAGTGAGAACATCGTCTGGAATATAGAAAACATGTAATAAATCCTAGCAGTCATTATTATCCTTGCTGTTGTTTTTGTTGTTGTGATGCATCCCACCCTTTCCGGGACTAGAAGGGAGCAGGCTGCTGTCAGTTTGGGAAGACCGCTGTCCTACAAAATCGCTTGCAGCTAGGTCCACAAGGCCCAGTTCTGGGCTAGGGACAGCAGGCTTCCCTCTGACCCCAGGGCTCCCAGAGCTCCCACTGGGCTGTGGGCCCCCCCGTGATGGAGCCCCACAGCCTCTGCAGCTAGAGGCTATTTCCCGCTGCAGCCAACGTGGCAGCCTCCTTCCGCCCATGCAGGCTAACACCTGCCCACTCTGGGATGCGGCAGGAGCCAGGCCCAGCTTGTGCTCCCTCCCTGGACCTGGGGAGGGGCCTGCAGGGGCCAGGGTCACATCATGCCCTGGGGGCCTCAGATTCCCCCTCTGCCTTCCACCATTCACTTCTCTATTACTTTTCTCGCGCTGGCCTTCCTGGAGTCTGCTCCTTCTTCTGCTCCCCAGCTTTCATTCCTGCCTCCCTCCCCCTGGCCTTTCACAGGCTTCTAATCTAGGGTGCCGATCTGCCCATTCCCGGAGTCATCTCTCTCCCTTTCTGCTTCTGCAGTTTCCCTGCCAGGCCACTTCTTCCCTGCACCCTACCCCTCTCCTGGCAAGAGGCTGCTTGCAGGACCACCAAACAGAATTAGCATCCAGGCTCTCCCCTCCTCCCCAACCCCTACCCATCCTGCACTGTTGGTGGTGCCTTGAGAGCCCTGCACCCTTTGCCTTGAGTTCCGGTCCTGCCAATCCCCTTTCCCTTCCCCCATCAGGACCCCGGGAATCTCCTTCCTTAGAGAATAGCCAAGATTTTTTGGTTCCTTGGAGCATCTAAACCAGGTGATGGGGACTGGGTATCCCGTCTTCAATGAAGAGGCTCCCTGGCTTTATGCTAGAGGGTGGGGCCTTCTGCTCTCCTCTCCTGTGCTTCCTCCTTGCTGGTGCCCAGCGGGGCCCATTACTCTCTATCAAGAGGCCGCAGCTGCGCCTCTCTGGCTCTGGTCTGCCTGTCCTTCCCTCTGGTCTCTTGGGCCACATTTTCCAGTGGCTGCTTGGGAAACCAGCCTCTCCTGCTCCCGGGTGAGGAAGGCCCAAGTCTGGCAAAGAACCTCTCCTTGCTGTCGGGTCTTTGAGGATGGCCTCAAGACCTCTTCCTCTTCTCAGAAGAGCCCGGGGAATCCTCCTCCCACGGCCACAGCTGCCTCCCCCCGTGAGATGGGAGGGAGTCCCCCTCCAATTGGCCACGCTGCACTCTTCACATCGCCACACAATGCCAACGTCCCCTACTTCCAGAAAGGAAGGGAAAGAAAAGACGGGGAAATGAACAGCCAGGATAGAGCGGGGCTGATGGTCTATTTGTAAGAAAACTAAAGATTTGCTTTTCAGATGTTGGGGGCCATGCTCTTACCAGACAGCTGGCAAATGGGAGAGATTGGGAATGATGGAATAGATCAAATTATTTAAATGAGAAAAATAAATTCACACACAGCCTAGCCGCTGCCCGGTGACAGATCCGTTTATTTATCCTACTGCATCCGCACCGCTTTGTCTCTGTCAAAAAGGTCATTAAACTCGCCTAACTGCGTAATTCCCAGCCTCCTGCTCCAGACTCGCTCCACAGCCCTTCCTTTCCCTCGACACCCAGCGCCACTTGAAAAAAAATTTATTATTGCTAATAAACAAGGTTTTTTTTTTCTCTCTTTAACCCTTTCTAGCTTGCGCCCCCATGGGTCTTGCTCTATTCTACGGAAATGACAGTTTCTCTTTATTCTTTCTCAGGAGGAAAGGGGAAGGGGGCTAGCCCCTCCTGCACAGTTGGGGGAAGATGGAAGGAAGGGAAGTAGCAGGGTATATCTCAGACGCCCTCTGAGTCTAAGGGTTTAGCCGTTTTCCTCTGAAACCCCTGTGGCTGCAGTGCGCCGTCAAGAACTGCCTTCCACGGCAGAGGGTCCGGCCTGGGCAGTCCCACCCCTACCATATCCTGCAGCTCCCCTAGCCCAGCGTGCACAAGTCTCTTTGAAATCTGTCTCCCCGGAGCCCCAGCCCCAACTCTGCCTCCCCGAGGGCTGGGCTTCGGGAGGGCAACCGGTTCCTGGGTCGGTCTCCCGCCGCCGCCGTCCAGCCTGCGCCCGCTGCGTAGGAGCTGCAAGGCGAGACTCCGCAGACGGCGGGCTCCGAGTCCCTCTGCTCCGGCGGGCGCGTCTCCTCCAGCTGGTCGGGCCGCTAGGCTGCCGCCGTCGCCCAGCTCGCGGTGCCAGCTCTCTTGCTCCACGCCCGGCTCCCAGGCTCCGTGCCCTCGCAGTTGAAGGGACTGGGGGCGGCAGGGCGGATGGGGACATCTGGGAAGCGAGGAGAGTCCTCGTTCTCCGGCCGTCCCCCTAAACCGGGTCCAGGGTCCCCTTCCCCGCCCCCTGCGCAGGTGTGAGCGCGCGAGTGTAAGCCTCGGCGGGCGTGAGTGTGAAGTGTGTGTGCGCGGGGGAGTGCGTGGAGGGAGCGCGGGCGGCGGACGGCGCGGGAGGCGGGAGGCAGGGCGCGGGGAGGGGGCTGGGAGGGAGTGTGTGCGCGCGTGCAACTCCACTCCGGGGCTTTGTGCGAGCCCGGGCGATAGCATTGGCGGCGGCTGGAGGAGGAGCGGCCGGAGACGCGTGCAGCCCGCCCGCCAGCGCCCGGCAGCCAGGGCAGGTGGGAGCCCGCGCGGGAGCCGAGCCGGAGCGGAGTCCGAGCGGAACCCGGGCGGAGCCCAGGAGTCTCGCTCGCGGGCGGCCCGTGGGCGGCAGCCGGGCGGGGCGGGCGCCGNNNNTCGGGAGCCGGGCAGCTGGGCCAGGCGGCGCCTCGGGGGCTGCTGCGCGCCCGCGCCTAGAGCTGCCGCCCCAGGGAGCCCGCCACGGCCGCGCCCCGGGCACGCTCGGCGGCGCCCAACGATGACCGCTCCCTGGCGGCGCCTCCGGAGTCTGGTTTGGGAATACTGGGCCGGGCTCCTCGTGTGCGCCTTCTGGATCCCGGACTCGCGCGGGATGCCCCACGTCATCCGGATCGGTAAGTGCTCCCCGGAGCCGGGGGTCTCTGTGCGCCCGGGCGGGGGCGGGAATGGGGGGCCAATGAAGGCGATCCCAAGAGATTTTCCCGATCTCTCCGGGCTGCCGGGGCCGGGTGACCACCGGGAGCTCGTCCCGGTGAGGACAAAGTTCCAAAGCCGGGGTTACGGGGCCTTACTTAGTCGGGGGGAGGCGGCCGGGCCGCGGCGGGCGAGGGGCCCTTGACGCGCTCCTGGGAGGCCAGACCTGGCTGAGAGTAGCAAAGCGTTCCAGCCTCAACCCGAGTGGCGGGCGCATTTCCCGGCGACTGCCAGCATGACCGGCCACAGACCGAGTTCTGGGACCCGGCTTCTCCGCGAGCGGGAACCCTGGGGAAGGCGCCAACTTCTCTTCCCTCCTGGCTCCCGGCAGGCCCCTCGCCCCCACCCGGGGCACGGCTCCAGAGGCCGCGGCGGGGACGCGGGAGACGGCTTCGCAGGACAGGGGCATTGGGTCTCCTCTCCCGGCGGCCGCCCACGGCCTTGGGGGGCCCCATCCGGGCTCGGGGGGCCCCATCCGGCCTGGCGGCTTAGGGCAGAGGAGGGGCACCCCCCCCCGCCGGTCGCTCTTGCGTGCGGTCGCCCGCGGCTGGGGGGAAGGGAGCGACCGAGCCTGCCCACCGCGGCCGGGAAGGCGGCGGGAGGGATGCGAGAGGCTTTTAAAGTTAGCCGAAATCCCTCCGCAGTTGGCGGCGGCTGGCGGGGCTGCCTGCGCGAGGTTTTCTGGGGCTTCCGCTCTCTTCTCTTACTCGGGGCTTTAACTTTGTTGTGGCCGCCCCAGGCGCCCTGTAGGCAGCGCTTTGGGCAGTGCGGGGGGGCCCTCCGGGTGCTAGGCCCGCGCCCGCCTGGGCAGGGCCCGGCCTGGCCACGCGGGAGCCTCGGCCACGTAGGGCCTGCGCCTGCCGCCGGGCCGGAGACCTGGGCCGCCTGGGTTCTCGAAGCGCCACCACCAGCATCTGGCACCAGGCGGGCAGAGCTCTGCCCAGCCAGGGCCACCTTCCTCCCTTGTGGCTCTTCTCTGGGCGCGGACTGCTAGAGGCGTGAGGGCGTGTAGGGAACCGAGGTCGGGCTTGGTTTTGGTACTTCAGGTTTTCCTAGGAGGTGGTCAGGAATCTGGGAGTGGGGGTCTGGGTTCGTGGCTCGCTCTTGGATCCCACAATCTCTTGAACTCAACATCGGGATGGGAGTAGAGCGCAGTCCTAAGCCCTGCCCACGCTGGGGTCTTTCAATCCATGCCGGACCCTGGCAGACTCAACCCCAACTGGAGGCAGAGGAGCCCTGCCAGGGGCTCTGGGGACATCCCTCAGGGTCAGGCTTAACTCTTTGCAGCCCAGGCTGCTCTTGGCAAGCCAAAAAAAAAAAAACAAAACAAAACAACAACAACAACAACAACAAACCCTCGTCTTCTATCTCAGCTCTTTTGGCTGCCAGAGCTCCCAGCTTGGTCACCATTCCAGGGGCAGGCAGTCCCGTAGTAATGGGCCAGCACTTCTTTTATTCCATCCTTCGTTGCCTGTTTTTAGGGTGCCCTTGGGAGAAAGGAGGGGAAACAGAAAGGTGCTGTGTGCCCATCCCACCAGCATTACAGGTTCCTCTTCGATGGTTCTTCCCTCTGCAGGTGGGGGTGGGAGAGCTGGGTATGCTCTGGCCCTGCCTCAGGGATGGAGGTCTTTGGGGGCCCAGGAAGTCAGGAGCAGATGAGGACAGCCCCAGAAGGATGAGTCAAGGAGGGGCAGGATGATGTATCCTTACCTGCCCCCTCTTACTGCGAAATCGACTTGCACTGGGGGCTCCTCATTGCTCTGAGGGGAAGCCCCAGCCTGCCTGCCCTTTCTTGGGTTCAGCTTGTAATAATGCAATTAAGGATGGCAAAGCCCTCCTCTCTTCTAATCTTCTTCGTATTAAGCCCCAGGATTAATTAGCGTGTCGGCCCAAGCCATTTATATCTGAGAGCCCTGCCCCATTTGATTCCCAGCCCGAGGACTGGGGTGCTGTGCAGATGCCAAACGTGACCGCCGGAGCTGTGCCAGCTTGGACGGAGGATGGGAAGGCTCTGAGGCCTCTGGAGCTTCCTGGGGAGCTGAACTTCCATCGTTCTGAGCCAAGGCTGGAACCTTAGCTGGAGCTGGGGAACCACGGTGGACACGGCGCGCGCGCATGCACACACACACACACACACACACACACACACACACACACACACAATCCTATGCTGAAACCCAAGCACACTGCTTTGGCATCTCCCTTTTCTGATGCACCCATGGGATTCCAGCGCTCTGGCTGGGGCTGCAGGAATTAAGGTCCTGGAAATTGGGTTCCGGAGTGTGCTGGGTGCTTCTGGTTCCCCAGATGGATGCCTGAGCCCGCTGTGCCTGGAGCCGAGTCCTCCAGCAGGCAGGCATCCTGAAGACCAGCCTGGGAGAGGGTTTTCCTGCAGGTGTCTGAAGGGCTCTCTGGGCCGGGGAGCAGCGTACCCGCCCCTCTCTTTGTGCCTTCTTTGGGGGCTGAAATTTCCTCTTAGACAAGAGATGGATAGCTCAGCAGTGTGACAGAGTGTTCAAACAATCCATCTTGAATAGATGAATTGCATTGCTCTGTCTTTTTGTAATTGTGTCTATCAGAGGGAGAGGTCAAGGCATTGATTGCTTGGATGGTTTGCAAGTAACAAAGGAGAGCGAGGGAGAGAGAGTAATTGGGTTGTAGTCTGCGGGAAAAAATGATCATTGATTATTTTATATGAATATGTGGAGGATGTATCTGCGTGTGATTATCAAGTGTTGCTCATTGAAGGTTTTCAAGGCATATTGTTCGGTGTTTTATTTTTACTCTTATCATCGTTATTATTGTTGAGATGGATTCTGGTCTTAACTCACGGAAGGCAGTTTAATGCATGGGTCCTCTCAGCCAGACGGACTTCACTGACCTCACGTGGGAACCTGGATTTCCTGGTTACGTGACCCAGAACCTGAAGTGGAGGGGCCCTAGGCTGGGAGCTAGGAGGCCTGGGTTTTCTGCGCTGTCTTCTGCCCGTTTACTGAGCCATTTTGGTCAAATCACGCTGTCCCTCTCCAACCTCGAGCCTCAGTTTCCCCATCTGTAAACCGTTGGGTTGGCTGTGACGGTTTGGGATATTCTCTGGCTTCGCAGTACCTCTGAGTGCAGCCTGGTGGGGACTGCCCTGTCCGTGACATTGTAGGTCTCATGGTTCTCTGAGGCTTGGTTGTATTCTATGCATACTGGAGGATCGAGGGTCAGCTTGGAACTTGAAAAGGGAACCCGACAGTGGTGGTCGCAGCTGGGGAGCTCTAGTGTATGGTGGTGATCTCTAGCCAGCCAGGGGGAGGTTCAGAGCCAAATGACTGCAGAGACATAAAGCAGGTGGATGTGTTGGGGGTGGGGGTGGCAGGGAAGGGCTGGCTCAGCCCCGGGCTCTCCGAGCATCTACAGATAGAGCAGAACAGATGAGCCTCGAGGCCCCGAGCCTGGGCTGGGGGGCCCTGTGGGCAAGCGCAGCTGTCTGTCCCTGGGGGATGAGATCCCCTCCCCCAGAGTTCCCCAACCAGTCCCGTCTGTCCGCATCGTCTGCGATTGATCAGTTCACCCAAATGGTCCTGAACACTCATCTCCCGAGTTTGGGAGCCGCGTGTAAAACAATGAGGAATTTCTTACCGTGGCTGGTGATGCGCTGAGACATTGCCGCCTTGTAGGAGCAGACAGGAGCTGAATGCAGATCAATAGGGTTTTCCCCCCTGGAAGTAAATAACTTCAGACAAGACCTGGGAGTGGCCCGAGGGGCCTCGGAAAGCATTAACTTGAGGAATTTCTGCCTCCACTTTCCAGCCCAGCCGCTCCTGTCAGCCCGGGCTTCCCTCCTCCTCAAAGCTGGAGTTTAATTTCTTCTTGATGCCTGCCTCGCACTGCGCTAAACAGTCTTTTGACATGAGGATGATCTGGGGTTTTCAGAGGTGGCTTATGTCCTGACTGGGCTCTTCCAAGGTCACTTGCATCCCCCTGTTGCTGGCATGACAGCTGACCTCAGAAGTCCCGCCCGCTGTGCTATTTGAAAGGGCTTTGAGGGGCAGCTCTTCATCCCCCACCCCTTCAGGAAGGCAAGGCTGCTTAGCTGCTTTTAGGATCCTTTTTGGGGCCTGTGAGCCTCCCCGAGTCCCCATGTTCCCACAGGCACTCTGTGTCCCTGCTCTAGGAAACAGAGCCTCCTTGGGGGTTGGGGGTGGGGAGGAAGCACAGATTCCCCTGTGGACATCAGAGCTCTCCCTCCTCTTGGGGGTGGGGTACACGGCCATGTACAGGGGAGGTGGCTGAGCCTGCCTGGGGTGCCCTTTTAGGAGGAGCCTTGGTTATGCTCAACAACTGGGTCTGTTCATGATCTGCTGAGGCCACGCATCCTCCATCAGGTTACAGACGGCTGCCCCTTCCTCCTGTGGCTTCAGCTCGAGCCCTGCCTTGTTTGCCCTAGACCCTCCAGAGGGACTGCGGAGAGGCGGGAGCCAGTGCTCCATTTGGCTGGCAGCAGCAGCAGAGAAGAGCCTGGAGTGCTCCAGGCCCTGCCCAGCAAAGATGAGGACCGAAGTTCCAGGAGCAGGGTTTGTCCTCCTGATGCTGGTGCTATGGGGCTGGAGTTTTGGATGGATGCGTGGGCCCGGGGCCTGGTGCACACCGCGTCTTGGGGCTCCTTCCCTGGAAGAGCCCTTCTTCCAGGTGCCCATTCCCCAGCAGCAGCACCAGGGGGCAGTGTGCCTGTGTTGAGATATCCATGTGTATGTGTCTCCTGCCTGGGACCCCACCTGGGTCTGGAGCGACATCAAATCACCCACAGCAACTGGCCAACACAACGGCCCCTCAGTTTATGGAGCACTTACCAGGTGCCAGGTACCGTGGGGTTCCCAGCGCTGGCGAGTCACGCGGGGAAATAGTAGGTGCTCAATAAATGCAGCTGCGGCACCCCCCCCAACCTTATTTAGCCTTCGCCACCTTGCAGGCATTGTTTCTTTTTTGCAGATGAGGAAACTCAGCCTGGCACAGTCACTTACTTGCCTGAGATCACAGGGCCAGTGAGTGGGAGATGCAGGATGGGAACTGCCGTCAGCCTGACTCCAGGTCCCGTGTGTTTGACTGTCTGTGTGGTTGCAAGTGTGACAGCACTGGATTGCAGAGGTGCTGAGCGGAGCGCCCCGACTCCCATGGTTCTGGGTGCTGCGTGTGGCCTCGGAGGGCTGGGTGCTGTCTGGCCCGGAGTCGGAGATGGCCGTGTAGGTGCTGCGACATTGAACCCTGCCAGTGAGAGTTTGCAGAGTCGCACTGTCCTTGCTGTTGGGCCGCTTCCTCTAGAGAAAAGGATGGGTGGTCTTTCCCATCCCTCCCACCAGCACACATACCTACACGGACTCCATCCCACCTTGTTCGGGCTTCTGGACTCTTCCCAACGCTCCAATTCAAGCCTGAAAGAAAGGATGGACTTTCTCTGGGGGTTGGCTGGTCCCTCTACTCTGGGGACTCCTGTCTACACGTCCCCCTGGCAGCCACCAAGCTGTCCTCAAAGACATTGTCAGAGCCTTGAGGAAAGGGCCCATGTCTGTGTCTCCCCCTCACCTCCATCCTCATCAGCCAGTGAGCTGGCAAGAGCAGGTGGTCGGTGAATTGCTCTTTGTTCTTCTCTTTCCCCTCATCTCCCTTTTCCCTCCCCATTCCCATCCCCTCTCCCTTCCAACATCCTTTCCAGGCTGATAGGTTTTATGGTCATTTGATTTTTAAGCAAGAGTCACATCCCGACCTTCTAAATAGAGCCTGCTTGCTAGGAATGAGGGGAAGTCCCACTGAACCTGTGCTCTCTTACAGATGCTATGGGTCGGGTGTGGGGACCTGGGGGCAGCCCTTCCACCAGGCCACCTCTAGGAGAGCAAAGGCAAATTCAGACGTACCCTTCTTGTCTACCATGTTCCTTCTTCAGGGGGATGCAGGGAGACTGAGGTGATGATGGCTGCCAGGGATGGAACTATTCTGGGAGTGGGGGAAACTGCACTGCCAAGAGCCCCTAGAGAGGGGACAAATTTGGGACAAGCACAATCAGAGGGGTCGTGTTGTTTTCCAGGGCCTCGGTTTCCCCATCTGTAAAATGGGCACGATACTGTCTGCCTCACCGAGTCAGAGAGGTATGATGTCTTTTCAGAAAAGCGTAAATGCTGTCCAAAGATCAGCATTTCTACTTGGTGGTGTTCGGAGAGCGTGACACGAGCACAGGGCCAGGACGAGGGGGAGGGGAGTGAGGCGGCTAGGGGGTAGAATCGAAGCAGGCGCTCACGGGGTGACCCTGCGCTGGTGTCATTGACCGCGATGACGGGTGCTTCCTGCAACGTGGTGCCCCTACGTGCCCCGTGGGCCTGGATGGACCAACTCCTGTGCTTGCTCACGGAGTTCCTGCTTTCTTCTGCTTCTCTTTGCACCCCGGAGACAAAATCCTACCCGAGTGGGAGTGGGGGCACGGGGTTGAGGCCCAAGAGGTCGGGTTCGAGGACCACAGGTCATGACTTCTGATTTTGCTTTTGTTAACCTTTGGCCCCATTCTCTATAGCAGCTATGGCACAGAGCGACTCGGCCCCACCCACTGGCCACCTTGTCTTATTTCCTTTGGAGTTATGTCCAGGGTCCAAGCCTGGGACTCCTCTCTCCCCAGAGGTCACTCTGCCACGTCCTCCCTTGCTTGCTTGGACCACTCTGCCTTGTTTACCAATGCCGACTGACCTTGGCTGGACTTAGGCTTGTGGGTGTGACTAGGGCTTTCTCCGGTACATGCGTGTCCTGCCTCCCCCGTTAGACAAGGGAGCTGCCCCAGAGTGTGTAAGGGCGCCTCCCCCACCATCACTCCCAAGAGGCAGACCGAGTTGTTTGGGAGTCAGATAATATATGTCGCTGGTTCTAAGGTGGACTTCCCGCCTTCCCTTTCTCACTTTTCTGAAATCAGGGTGTCTCACATGTCGTGACTGGGGTTCCTTACAGGATTGTTTCCTTTCTTGGGGCCTCACAACATCATGGCATGTCTGGGGGGTGAGAAAATGTGGTGGATCTGAGTTAGACGGTGAGTCTGACACGTCTGTGCCTTGTGATGTTGGGCAAGTCACGTTATCCCGGAGCCTCCGTTTCCTCATCTATAAGGTAGAAATATTACTGTTAGGCAGAACCATGTTCCAATGTTTTAGACCTGCAAAAATTTCATATGGTCGAACCTTACAGTATCGTCTTCACAGAGTTAGCGTGAGGATTAAAGAAGATAAAGTGTATAAAGCTCTTTGCGCGGTGCCCGATGTTTAATAAATGTTAGGAGAGAAAGGATCCCCTAGGGTGGAGGCCATGTCTCTGCCATCAGACTATGAGCTCTGAGGCTGTCTGCCGCTTATGTACCCTCTGCCTTGTGCCAACCCTGGTTTTCAGTACTCCACGCATCTCAATACATGGCTTTTACCCATTGCCCACACACCTATGTGCCCCATAGCGGAAATGGTAGGGTCTGGCTCCCTGTGACAGTTATCCACCACGTTAGGGGGAGAGGGAGGTGCCCTTCAGGATGCCTCCTGTCGGTTAGCTCCCAGACTCCTCCTGGCGTGCTGTTTATCACATACCTGCAGCCCGTGGGGTTCCCTATATTTGCAGCATTTTCATTGAAATGCCTTTTGCATGTGTTCAGAGCCGAGAAGACCCTGGTTGTGGGATGCTCTTTAGGAATCGATCTGGGGAGTCCTGACCTGTTCTTCTCGGATGCAGAGTTCAATTCTCCTTCGTGGGCAGTCCCGTGCAGCCCAGAGAGGGTCTGTGGCTGGAGGCTGGGCCCCACAGGGTAGACACTCCTGGCTCTGCTGGGAGACATCAGGTAATGAGGCCACGGCAAGAGCTGGGGAGGAGAGAGTCCCCATGGTGATCATAGAGATCGGAGATAATGAGATGGAGTGAGATCCGGGGGGGAGTGGCAGCTTCGACTCCAAGTCCTTTGGCACCATGCTGAATGGTGGTTAAGGAAGGCAGGAGAAAAAAGGGAGCGAGAAGGAGCTAAGATTCTAGTTTGTGTGAAGAGGGTTCCAATCCATAGGCGACAATTAAGTCTTGTGCTATTACAGGGACTGATGCAGGCAGGCTGCTGATGGAAGGGGGTTTATAGAGTTCTCAGAACAACTGCAGGGATGAGCTCTTTAAATATGGGAACGAGGGAGACTTGTGCAAAGCCTTCCTGCATCTGCTTTGCAGAACTGAAATATGCTATTCCAAACAGCCTGCCCAATTGGGCGGAAAAGCGGGAGCAGGGAGCCAAGGGCTTCCCAGGGCTCTCCGCGTCACATTTCCTGTCTGTGGTGGAGAATCACAGAATCTAAGCTGGAAAGGACCCCGGGGGTCATTCGAGGCTTCTGGTTCTCAAACATCAGCATGCATCAAAATCACCTGGCGTGCTCGTTAAAATCCAGATTGCTGGGCCTCACCTGCAGGCACAGCTTCTGATGCGGTAGGTCTGGGGGGAGGCCTGGCATTTTACATTTTTAACAGGGCCCCACCCCAGATAATGCCGAAGCTGCTCATCTGGGGCCTACCCTGTGAGGGCCACTGTTCTAAGTCACTGGAGCCCCCCCCCCACCTTACAGGTGGATCTCTGGTCTATTGAATACCACCTGAGGCAGGAAACTCATTATTTTGGATCCTGTTTTGTTCCTTACTGCAAATGTTTTGGCTTATTCCAATCTTTCTGGCAAGGTGTCCTCTAAAATTTGTCTCCCCGCAGTTCTGGGGAAAGCCGTAGAACTTGGGTGTTGAGAGTGTAGGTTCTGAGATCCACCTGTCTGAGTTTAAACCTCCTTCCCCCTCCAGGCTCTGACACTTTGAGTAAGTCACTTAACTTCTTGGCCTTAGCTTTCCTCACCTGTAAAATGGGGATAATAATATATTTGACCTCAAGGGATCATTGTGAGAATGAATCTGCATGGCACGAGGGCAGTTGTCCATGCACTTTCACAATCCAGCATTGTGGATAAGTTCACATGTTCTGGAATCTGCCAGCCTGATGTCGAAGCCTGCCTCCGTCACTTACCATCCGTGTGATCTTGGGCAAATGAATCTCTCATAGCAGTAGTAGTAGTAATAATAATAATAATAATAGTATCTGCCTCATAGGGTTGCTAGAAAGATTAAATGAGTTAACGCATATAAAGTGTTTAGACCACAGCCATGGTAAGCGCTCAGCAAAAAACCCCCAAAAAACAAAAACATTCCTCTTATGTTATGATCACCATGCCCACTGATTCTGGTCCGGGTTTGCTCCCTGTCCCACCATGCAACCCTATGGAAATGTCAAGGCATTTCTCCAAATTAAATTTTTCCAACTTAAAGATGCTCCGTTCTTCCCCCAAAAAAGATGCCCCGTTCTTCCCGCGGGGTGTTGAGAGCTAACCACGGCACTGCTTGGGAGTTGCACCCAGCACGCACACTCTGCCTCCTCGGATCTCAGCTTCCACGTCTCCTTGTACAACCCAGACCACCATCTCCACTTCTCGGCAGCCATCCCGCTTGGCCGAGGTATGCTGAGCTGGTGGTCTCTTGAGATCCCCTGGTCTTTTGCGCAGACATCGCTGCTGATCTATAACTTCTCTCATCTTCCCTTTGGCGGTTGATCTTTCGAGCCTAAAGGCAGGACCTGTCATTTATCCTTAGTAAATCCTATCATCGAACCTTCAGGCGGTTATGCTCCCTCACTGCTTCTGGACCACCAAAGCCTGTGCCAGTCCCTCCATCCTCAGGAGGTAGACGTGAATTTCACCCTCTTCTTCCTCCTCCAGGGGTCTGTGGTGGAGAGGCTAAGTGGTTGTGGGCCTACACTACCACTGGAGCTGGAAACCTCTGCTCCGGACGGTGCAGAATTTGTGGTTCCCTTTCTGTGGTTTGGTATGCTTCGTGCCGTCTGAGCCTGGGATGAGCCTGCCTTCCCTCCCTTCCACTGTGTCTGCCATCAACACATTAGGCAGGATACGACCAATGTCAGAGTCTATTGGCTTAATTCAGTGATCTTGGATCCACTGTCCTATTCTTTAACCAGCTTCACAACTCCACGAGCTTCCTTTTTGCTTTCAGGCCCTTTGACCTGCCCTGGTTGGCAGACTTAGACTCTGTCCCTCCTTGCCTCACACACACTCTCAGCTTCACTGTACTGAACACCCAAGTCCCCAGGGGCCACTGTGCTTTCCTTCACGCCCTGGGCTTCTGCTCCTGCTGTTCTTTCTGGACCACTTCAAGTCATCCTTCAGGTTTCAGCAAATGAGCCTTTTCCTCCAGGAAGCCTTTCTTGACTCCTACCCACTTTGATGGGTCCCCACTGTCCCCTATACTTCCCTTGTCATAGCATTTACTGTACAAGCAGGACCCCAGATGGCTTATTCACCATTTTGTCCAGTGCCTCTCGCACAGCGCATGGCACACAGTAAGCGACTAACAACTACTTCTTGAAGAGATGAAGGCGTTGATGGATACAGTCATTTGAGGAAAAGTTCACCTACCTGCCCTGTCACTCGGCCCCACACCTTTTCCATCCGGTCAGCAGGATTTTGTGAAAGACATCATTTGATTCTTCTGCCAAGTCAAAATTCTAGTGAGGTCTGTGGTGTTCTGACACGTTAATTCAGCACCTTCTGTGCTAAGACATTTTCCCATGCAGTTAGCGTGGGCAGAACTGGAATAGTTAGAGGAGTGGGTCCTTCTTTTCCCCAGGCCTAGATTGGTCTTCACATCCATTGTCTGGCTCGTATCATGATGATTCTCCTCGAGAGAGAGACACAAGCTGTCTCCTTCAAGGAAAAACTGAAGAAGAGCTCATGGCCTCACCCGCTCCTTCTCCCCACTTGCCCCTCAGCATCTCTGCGGCTCCCTCTGGGAGCTGAACCAAGAAAGAGAACTTCTGCCGTTCATCCTTACCAGGCAGGCCTCTCTGGCTGGCTGGCCGGCAGGGCCGTTGCCGTGCGGTGTGCTCTGCGACCAGTCATTGGGCAGGCCTCTCCGTTTTCCATCTTCGCCACATCCCGTCCTCCTGCTAGGATGTGTAGACAACAGGCCTCCTTGCCAGCTTTGTGTAAAGCAGAGGTGTTGACGGTTGACCTGGAGGTTCAGGCTGTATCGACAGTCAGCCTTGTCATTTAGCTCTGGGGACGTGTGCGTCGTCTGGGTTCTTGGGGGTGTGCGTGTGTACACGGGTATGTGTTTGTGTACTTCTAAGAAATGGCCACCCGGAGGTTTGCTTCTCTAGCACACACTTCCCAAGGTGGGGCCCAACAGCCATTCTTTATCCCAAAGCCCGACGAGTGACTTTCCTTTGGGTCAGTGGGGAACTGAAGACTTCAGACTTCAGTGCTGCTCCCAGTTGCTGGTGGGCTGGGCCGATGGGTCTGCCACATTTGTGTAGCCGAGAGTGAGGCCGGGCAGGTGTGCAGTAGAGCCCTGGACTTCCCCTCTTGTGCTCGACAGCACCGGGCTCTCCCCTCAGGCCATGCAGTCCCCTCTCTTGCTTCCTTCCCCAAGGAAACAGATGACACATTATGAGCGGAAAGAGCCTGTTGCCTACATGGCCATTTTTCCTGCCCAGTTTAATAGAGATGACAGCCATCTATTCTACTTGTCTCGTAACATTGAATCAGTAAATAAAATATGGGTGAACTCTCAGGTTTAGCTGAATTATGGCTGGTCCATGGGGATGGAGGGCTGGGGGAGAGCTGAGCAGAGAGATTGAATCCCTGGGTTGTTGCAAGAGAGGCTGAGCCTGATGTCCTCCTCTGGATCTAGGAAATCTTTCAGTGCTGAGGAAGGCCAGGCAGGGTTATCCTGTTGACTGTCTGAGTTCATGGAAGAGCTGGAACACAAGGAGGGCCCCCCAAATGTTGGAGCTACAGGAGAACAGAACCTGTCTTTACTCTCTCCTATCAAAGATTGGGATACTGAGGACCAAAAGGGAGGGGCAACATTCTTTGTGCCACATCCCTTGGTGAGCCATAGGAATATTCGATGAAAACATGGGCCTCTGACCCCCTTAGTCTATTAAGAAAACTCCATCCCTGTTCATATCTCACAGACGCGTGTGTGCGCGCGCGCGCACACACACACACTCACATACATTTGAAGCTTTAATTTTGCCGTCTTGAGATAGAGACTCAATTTTTTCAGGGCTGAAAAATAGACCTATAAAACATTTTTCCACATTGAGGAAGAAATACTAAACCAGATTCATGTGAGTTTAGAAAGGCTTGTAGATAATTGATACACCCTGTGCAGTTTCCCAAGAGGCCGGGCGATTAAGCTTCACCCCTAACCTCTGTGTTCAGCACCACGGAGAGCAGTCAGGCCCTGGGGTAGTGAGTGGGCGCCATCTGCCCGCGGACTCTTCTAGCAGGGGTGAGGTGGTTATTGTAAGGTCTTGCTAAACAGGCATTCTTTTTCCGAACGCTATTCCTCTAGGACTCTGGTGTTCGTAAACTGAACTGAGGTGTTTAGCAGACACACAGTACGTTAGTAAGAACGATTATTTGTGGTCATTCAAACCGAAAAGTAAAAAAAAATGAAGAGAACAGATAGAATTTCCTCTCCCCCCCCACCACACACACACACACACACACACACACACACACAAATTGTTCCTAAGCCTTTGGTGCCTTGTACAGCTTGTCTGCTAGGGAGCAGTAGCAGATGACAAAACGAGTGAACATTCTATTGTCAAAGATCACACCTGATACCAAGCGTCTTTGCTCAGCTTGTCAGCATCATCTTTCACATTGCATTTGGTAAGTAGGCTTGTGTTATGGATTTTTATCCTGCTAAATGTGATTTCTTTAAAGTATTTTGTGTGTTATTATTTCCTGAGTTGTGGAACCCTGCATACCTATAATAGAGCCATATTTTCTGCTAGTAAATAAAATTACTCCTCGTTCAGGTGATGGGAATTAAATGTGTCACAGCTTTGTGGTTTTCCCCAAAGAACCCCAGCAGTACCAGGTGCTCCACCACCTGGATGTCTCTGAGAAGCCTTGCGATTGGGCTGGGTACCGACAAAGGTCTCTCTCAGACAGGAAAGTCACTCTGCAAGTGGCCCCAGCACGCCTCAGAGAAAGGGGGACCTTTTGTTTGTCACTAAGGTGCCGGGAGCTGGCTGGAACACCTGGCCTAGAACCAAGGGCATAGGAGTCTGAGAGCCCCTGAATGACAGAGTCAGAGGAATTGGCATGTGCCTCTGAACAAGGAGCTATGTTTAAGTGTGAACGGGCTCTGAGGACGTAGGAGGCAAGATGGCACCTTTCCGTCATACAGCAGATCAGTCAGGATCGGGCAGAGGGGACGTGGGCTATGGTACTTACCCCACAGAGCAGGGCTCCTTTGGGGCCCTGGCTTGAGAGATCTCAGTGAGAGGGGATGGGGTTATTATTATTAATCTTTTTTTTTTTTTCTCCTCCTGCTTGGATTCACAGAATCAGAAAAATCTGCTTTGGAAATGTGGCTATTTTTATGCTGTTTGTAATTTAGTGTTTATTTCCTGCTGTTTTCACATGGACTCTGGGCTGACTCATTGAGTCACCAAATATTTATGGAGCGCCCAATCCGTGGGCTGCAGAGCGCACCAGGGAAGGGGGTTGTAGAGGGTCTGGCGGTGGGGGGGGGCATGGAGCAGCCTCCCTGGACCTGGTGGTAACTCACTGGCTTCCTGGTAGGTCCATCACCTTCAGTGATGGCCCTGGTCCTTGAACATGTAGATACATGCAGTGCAGACCAGAGCCCCACACTGGGATCTTCCTCCCTCTCCTGCGTGCTGGGGAGGAGCTCTCAGACTCTGAGAGGAGAAGGAACAAGCTAAAAATCACACAGCTGGGAAGCCACGTCTGTTCCCTTGCACCTTTCACGCCCATGCTCTTGCTTGCCTTGCTTCTTCTAAAACCTATCACCCCTTCCATTGTTCTGAGAGTTCCTTCACTCCGAGCTGTCAAACCCCATCCTCAGGGCCCCCCTCTCAAGGCTTGTTTTGGCCAGTTCTCTGTCTCCTGTCAGAATGAAACCTTAACTTTCCTAGATGGGGCAGGTGCGTGTGTAAGTAGGGAGGAAACGTAAGGGTAGGGTTAGCATCCCATTTTTGTCTCCAAAAGAAATGGTTCGGGGGCGCCTGGGTGGCACAGCGGTTAAGCGTCTGCCTTCGGCTCAGGGCGTGATCCCGGCGTTTTGGGATCGAGCCCCACATCAGGCTCCTCCACTATGAGCCTGCTTCTTCCTCTCCCACTCCCCCTGCTTGTGTTCCCTCTCTCGCTGGCTGTCTCTATCTCTGTCAAATAAATAAATAAAATCTTAAAAAAAAAAGAAATGGTTCTGTCTCCTTCGGTGAGAAAGCTTTTCTTTCCAGCTGATTCAGATTCTTCCTGCTGCAATGTAAATCTGTCTCGTACATGACATGACATGGCCATTTGTGGACTTTGGGAAGGAAAATCTCGATTGGGAGCCAGTAGCTTCAGGGACTTTTTTTAATCCTAGCACTGCAGCAAAGAAGCTCTCAAACAACTAAGCAGAAATGGCTACACTTGCCCTCATATGGGCTTGGGCAGATTTATAATATTTTCTTTTTTAAAAAAATTGGGATTTTTTTTCATGGAGACAATGATTTATGGAATAATCAATTTCTTTACCTAATACATTGGAGTGATCCGTCAGCACAGGCATCCATCTCCCCCAGAGGCTGGAGAGGGCTGACAGCCTTTGAGCCTGACTCACCTGGCAGAAGGTGGCTCTTTCTGTGTGCTTCTTTGATCCCAGAGTCTGGATCTGAGGCCTGCAGTAAGGAAGATCTGGGGCTCCTGCAGCTGCACTCTTTGAGTATAGATGCTAGGGCTTTTTCCTCCTCTGTGTCAGCCCCACCTGGAAAGGAGTAACGTCCAGCACTCGCCGGTCCCATAGTACAGGCATGGAGACCGAGAGCAAGGTCAAAACCCAAAGCTTGGAGATGTGAAGGGAAGGGTTGTTAATCTCTTAATCTCTGAAGGCTGTTGTGTAGGAGGGCGAGCAAAGTTGGTCTTAGAAGTCCCAACAGAGAGAGTTGGAGCCGGTGGGAGGATGGCCCAAGAAGGCAGAATTTGGTTCAACACCAGCCATCTCCTAGTCAGGACTATTTGAAGATTAAGTAAGATACCTTGGGGGTAGCGAGCTTCCTGTTAGAAGAGGTAATCAAGAACAGATTAGCCAGGGATGCTGCCGAGGGGCTCTGGGTTCCTTTCACTGTGAAATTCCACATCTCTCCAGCTGTGCAGCGAGAGAGGCTATAAAAACCCAGGGTTTCTGAGTTGCCTGAAAGGAATGTGCCTCCTCTGTTGACACAAACTCCAGGAACTCACAAACTCTGAGCTCAGAGTGGTGGTCGTGAGGAGTCGTTTTAAGGTCAGACTCTTTCTGTCCTGCCTGTCTCCTGCAGCAGTTCGTCCCTTGGCAGTGCCCAGGGATCAGGAAGGAGACTGGTGGCAGCAGCCAGCTCCAGGAAAGACCGGTCAATGTTTTGGAGCAGTCTAACGCCAAATACACTGGCACGCCCATGTCGTTTGCCCACCTCTCTGCCGTGGCTATGATTACTCTCCTTTGCAGTGGTAGGAACCGATGTCTACAGAAGGTGGGTGGTCCAAGGTCATACAGCTGGTCGGGGCAGGGCTCTGTCTCATTCACACAAGCACACAAGCACCTGTTTCCTCAGCGAGGTTTTACTGAGCGCATGCTATGTGCCAGCCCTGGGCCAGGTGCTGGGACCATCGTGGTGAGCAAGACAGACAGGGTCCTTGCCCTCATGGAGCTTACAATCTGGCAGGAAAGACACACATCAAAGAGTCACTGTGTGTTCAAGGCATGTTCAAGGCAGGTTATGGGGAAATGTCGGGAAAGGCTTTCCAGAAGTGACATTTGGGCTGAGACCTGAGGGAGGAGGAAGGCACAGTGAGGTCAGGGTGATGGGAGGAGTGAGGGATGTGTTCTAGGTACAGGCGGTAGCAGGTATAGATGGCCAAGGGGCAGACAGTTTTGTTAAGTTGAACCATACAAAACTATCAGCTTCGTAGGTCAAATATGGCCAAATATCAGCAATTTCATGTGTTTTAGACTTGTATTTTAAAAACTCAAGGAAGTCCAGTTCAGTGAATAGAGCAAAGGGAGGGGGATGTGGAAAAATAAGGCCTGAGTAGTGGGCCTCACGTAAGGCTCTGAAAGCCATGTAAGGAGGCTGGAATTTATCCCAAGGGTACTGGGGAGCCATTGAGGACTGTAGAAAGGGAGCAACAGAACCAGATTTGTACCTTTGAAAAACCATCCTGGTGGCTGTGTGGTGTGGCTACATGGGGGTGAAAGTGGAAGCTGGGGGGCTATCAGGACGCTGTTTAAGTAGTCCAGGTGAGAAAGAACAGAGAGATGTGCGGGGGCAGATGGAGGGTTGGTTAAGAGACCAGGTGTCCGCACTCCTGGTCCAGTGCTTTCCCCAGAAGCCAGCTGTTCCCTTGGCCCCAGGCCTGAGCACTGGAAGCCAGGCCATGGTATGTATGAGTGGACCCTCCCCAGAGCCATGTGCCTGTTTTCTGAGCCCTCTGTCGACGGATGCCACATCCGGTTGTCTGAGAGCACAGCTGGGCCTCCAGCCCCACTGCATGGTTTCCTGGTTTGACCAGAAAACCCCAGGTGTGTTTCATGTCCTGGGGCACAAGGTGATGGGTACTCTCTGCGTGGTGGGCTGCTCACAGTCTCCTCCAGCAGCTGGACAGGGCTTGAAAGTTTGGTCACCTGGCCAGACCTTCTGCAAGTCCTAGGTGTTTGCGACAGCCTGGCCAGGAGGCTTGAGAAAGGGACTCTGTCTGTCTCTGCTCTTCCCTTTGAAGTCCATAAGGAACCAGGAGCTTCTCTGTGGCTGAGCTGAAACCCCTTCTCCCACGAGGATTGAACCTCCTTCTCCTTGGTGGAAGGTGGGTGGAGGGAGACCTCGACCTACAGGACAGATGCCGGGATCACTGCCACGTAGGACCGCAGCACCAGGGGCGGGAGGGACAGCCCTACATGATCTGGCCGGGCTGTGCTTCCCTATGGTTTCCATCTCCAGCCCCCCGTGATAACACGATGTGACTGTTCTCCTAGGCATAACAAGAATGATCTGTTAGAGACTAACGATGGGCCAGACGCTGTGCTAAGCATCTTCCTGACATTCATTCACTTAATGCAGCAAATCTAAGAGGTAGGGACTTTATTCCCCCCTTAGAGACGAGGAAACAGAGCCTGGTGCAGTGCACACAGAGAAAGCATTCAGAAACGTTCACTGATACCATCATTGCCACCCACCATCGTGGCTGCTGTATTTTAAATAACGGCTGCCCAGACCTCTCACAGTGCCTGGCATAAAGTGGGGGCTCAGGGAATGTTTGTTGAATCGGCTTACACAGATTTGGGCAGAAAATGGGGTGAGTGGCCTGGGTCAGGAAAGGGCAAAAGCTTGGGAAAGGGGTCTTCCCAGCTTCCCAGACGGAGGCCTTCCCGAGGATCTCCCATCCTTCCCCCCCACGCCCCCGGCCCCGCCAGGCCTTTCTTAGCCTGGTCCCTCCCTTTTTCCCCGCTCCTCGCCTGTCCCCGTTCTTCGAGTGAGGGCACCAGGATTCCCTGGTACCATTTATTGGCTGCTGCAAGGATGCAGGGACAGCCCCCAGTGCCCCTCTCTTGGGAGAGCGGGTGGGTTGGAAGACCCCCATCCTTCAGGACTTCACCTTGCGGTGGGCTCTGCCCAGTCTTTGGCCCCTGGCAAATGAATACCTCAGCCAGTCTCGCCAGGACTCCACATAAACCTCTTCACACCCAGAACTGTTGTCTGCTCAAGGCAGGTAGGGCTGTTTTGACTCCCTGTGTCTGCGTTCTGTGCTTCCCACAGGAATGCCCTCCCCTCTGGCCTCCTGCTGAATTTCTTCTTTCTCCGGCTTCCTGTTCTGTCAGAGGCTTGCCTCCTCCGGGAAGCCTCCTCTGATGCACGCAGGCAGGGGTACAACCTTCCCCGAGCCTCGAGCCTCCCGGAGCCTTGCTCGAGCCTCCCGGAGCCTTGCTCCAGCCCCTTTTTTATAGCACTTCTCATGGGTGCAGAAATGATCTCCTTCCCCTTGACCCCTGGTGACCCCAGAGCTCATGTGGAAACTTGTGGACCTCTTGTGTTTGCTTCCTACTGTTTTTTTTTTTTTAATCTTGTGATTAAAACAGCAACGACAACATCTTTCGATGGTTTGCTCTCTCGAAGACAAACTTCTTAGCCTCGAATTGAAGGCATTCCCCTCCTGAACTCCTTTTCTAGGTTCTGCCCTCTCCCACCCCCACCCATCGGTTTAATTTTAAGTTGAGTTAGTTTTTTTAAGTTGAGTTAGCCAACATTCCAAAATTGGGACGTTTATAAATTTTGGGTTTCTGGCTTCCTTTCCCCCGTTCCCACATGCCACCGCCCCCACCTGTCCTTACAGCGCATCCCCTGAGATGGGGCGTTCGCGGTCATGCGTGCGCTCTGCTTGCCATGGTGTTGAGAGGGAAAGGTGAAACACTGTGTGTGCCTGTGTTTTTATTATCAGGAGCAAAGAAGAGGCAGAGCAAGAGGGCCGTTTATTTCAAATGTCTGTGTCTCACCGGTCCTGCCTCCCTGTAGGGTTCCTTTCGGCTCCCAGCTCCCGCAGGCACTGGGTCCCTGACCCCCATGGGGACCAGGAGCTTCTCAAAGGCAAGAACCTTATCTCATTCCTCTTTATCATGATGATAAGAGCTAGTGTTCCCTGAGCCTTCCCCTTCCCCCATCTCGTTTAACCCTCACAGCGTCCCTAAGATCAGTGCTGTTATCCTGTCTTTCCCGAGGAGGGATCTGAGCCCTAGCCCAGGGAAGGACCTGCTCTGGAAGGGGTGGTTGACAGATCTGAATGCCAGTATGCCTGGTTTCAACTTGATTCTCCCAGCAGCTACACCAGGCGAGGCCCACAGAAGACAATTATGTGCCTGACAGCTCACCCCGAATCCCAGAGTCATGGATGGGCTGGAGTCTGGGGTAGGTCCTCCCAGCCATGGACGGGGGGTGGCACATTTGGGATGCTCCTGGCTCTTCCTCTTTGGGTGTCTGGATGGCTCCGAGTGGTGGTGGGTATCTCGAGGGCAGCATTACCCAGAGTTAAGTTAACATGATGGAGGCAGAAAATCTGCTGTGAGTCCCTTTGCATTACAGTGCCTTTCAGGCACTAGGACACGGTGGGGGCATCCGAGCGCTATGGGAGTATTTTCACAGCTCTGTCCTTGCCCACTCCCTGTAGGCCTCACTGTGGCCGCCAGCCCATCATGTGGACACAGTCCCAGCCACTAATCAGGCCTGGATAATAGGCCACACAGACACGAGCCCTTTCCCACCTGCCTTTGGGCCGTGAGCGGGGATGCAAGGCACAACATCACAGCCTCCACTTCCACTTGGCCAGGGGCGGGGAGGGAGGGGAGAGGCTGTGCTCGCAGCCCCGCAGGTGTGGGGTGTGGCTGAGGAGCACCTACAGTGAGAGGGTGGGTTGTCTGGTGTCAAGAGTCAGTTGGTGGCTGCAGAGGGAAGTTTTAGCAAAGGAGGAAGTGCCGGCTCTGCCCAGGATAGTGTCTGAATCCCGCCCTGGCCCAGACACATCCAGTTTGAGATTCTAGACATCTGGCCTTTCTGGGTCTGGCAACAGTTCTCTTCCCAGGGAGAATAGCCGTGGCTGATGGTGTTAGACATTGTGGCAGGGACGAGATGTGGCAGACTGACTCCTGATACCCCCTGGGAGCCTGCCCGAGGTCTCCTGGGGGCACCGTTCAGGGCCGCTGCCTGTGGCTGAGCTCAACCCCACCCCACTGTGGGACCCGAAGGTCTCCACTTCTGGGAATAGCGGTGACCCTCAGGTCAGCTTTGGAGGCCCAGCTCAGGTGGAAGTCTGTTTGAGTAGGCTTCATTCTTCCCAGCGCCGAGGAGGTCACGTGGGGGTCGTCAGCCCCACCCACAGGTCAGCAGATCCCGTGTCTCCACCTCCTGGAGGCTTCGACCCACAAGAGGAGCGAGAAGACCGTGGAACATGCCACCTCCCTCAGGCTCGGCACTTCCCGTGCCCGCCGGAAGTGACTTTGCAACTCCATTAAAGATGAGGCACGGCCCCCTTGCCACGGTGGATGCCAGTCCCTTGGGCGGCTCGAGAAGAGTCCAGGCAGGGGCCTCCCAGAGCTCCCCAGCCTCCCTGTGCACACGGTCTCCAGGGAGACAGGCTTCCTCTCGCTCGGGGTGGGCAGCACTGCCTCTCTCATTGCCCCATCCCTGCAGACAGGCTCACACCGAAAGAAGCAAAAAAAGAACTAAGAGACCGAGACCAGGAAAAAACGACCGCCAGGACTTACTAGGCACTTACAGTGCCGGGTAGTAGAGAGCAATTCTGGGTGCTCACTCTTTAGTCTGTGTCATGACCGTGTGAGATGATCCAGGTATCCCCATCTTGCAGGTGAGGAGCCTGTGGCTCAGGGAGATGGGAGGACTGGCCTGGTCCCTCAGCCAGTAGGTGTCAGAGCCTGGGTGCGCTGTGGAGGTCAACCTCAGAGCCCTGGCCCCTAGCCATCCACGCCAGGACATGGCTGCCTCCTTGGAGAAAACCCAGGGCACTGTGGAGTATGGATTTTCCCAGATTTCTGAACCTAGAGTCCTGATAAAATCTGGGCAGGAGCTTNGGGCGCCTGGGTGGTGCAGCGGTTGGGCGTCTGCCTTCGGCTCAGGGCGTGATCCTGGGGTTGTGGGATCGAGCCCCACATCAGGCTCCTCCGCTATGAGCCTGCTTCTTCCTCTCCCACTTCCCCTGCTTGTGTTCCCTCTCTCGCTGGCTGTCTCTATCTCTGTCAAATAAATAAATAAAATCTTTAAAAAAAAAAAAAAAAAAATCTGGGCAGGAGCTTCCTGGGCTTCAGGACCCCTTGATGCTAAGACAGAACAGGATGTTTAGACTCTATTTTGAGCCCACTGTTTTCATCCCTGAATGAACCAATGTGGATGAATTCTGAGCAAGAGACAAAGAGTGAGTCAGGAAGAGGAAGCCGGTGATAGAGACAGAGACACTCAGAATGGAGGACAGGGAGAGACAAAGAGATGGGAGAGAGACGAGACAGAGAGGAGAAAGGGAGACTGAGGATGTTTGGAACCGAGATGAGCAAGCTCGCAGACGCCCGGTGGCGTCAGAACAATCTCACAGTCAAAATGGCAGCTTCAGATGTCTAGATGCCCACTTGGGCTTACCCCTCTCTGGTGCCCCACCGGTGACTCGGGCCTCCCTGCTCCTGTCCAGCTGCTCGGCAGAGTGTGGTTTACCTTCTAGTGGTGGATGGGCGCCATGCGTAAAATACTTCAGGTCGTGCCTGGCAGAGTGGGGTTCACTGAGCTACCAGATGGGGTTGTCCTGGAGGAACCAGATCATCTAAATGGGATCCATGTGAAGGGTTGTCTGAGAATCGGCTGGAAAATGAGTTCTTATGGCTGGAATACACCCATCCTCGTTGGGTCTCAGAAGCCAGTCTGTAGTTCATCTTGCTTGCCTGGCTTCTTCCTCCCTTTCTCCCTCTCTACGTCTTTCTTTCCTTCAGTAAGTGCTGGTGGGGCAGCTACTATGTGCCAGGTGCACGGGGTGCTGGGTCCAGAGGGACCAGATTCCCTTCTTCATGGGATCGTCTAGTCTATCTGGGATGACAAACAGTGAGCAAGTAAACAAGCAAGTGAATGCACAGTTAGGGATTAGAGCCAGTGCTAGGCAGGGACATACTTGAAAGGCTACTCTATGCTTTTGGGAGCAGGGAGGGCCTCCCCAAGGAGGTAACATTCAGGCGGAGGCCTGCAGAATGGGAGGAAGGGCCATGTGAAGGAGGCAGGGGAGCGTTCCAGGCAGAGGGAACAGCATGGGTGAGGGCCTTGAGAACGGGAAAGTGTGGGGGGTGGCTGAAGAACAGAGAGAAGGCCCATGTGGTCTGCGAGGCCTGGCGTACGAGGGAGTGGGCATAAGATGGAGCTGGCAGGTGCGTTCCAAGGTCCTATGCCCAAGAGCCAAGCTGGCACAAGGTCTGGGCCGAGGCACAGGCCAGCCTCATGCTACAGACCATGGGTTCCTCTGGCCGGCTTACACTTTGGGGTTCAACCTCATTCTCTTCTTCTGTACATTCTTCTGTGGAGCTGCTCTTGGAGAGTGACCCCTCGTCCCAGCACGGGGCTCACGTAGGCTAGTCTCAAGCATATGCTTGGGACAACCATGGGGGAGCCAGCACTGGCCCGCCGAGGACCAGGCTCTCTGCGGGGGAGGGGCATCTCTTCCAGGGAGACTGAGGTCTTCTGCCAAACCCCCAGCCTCCAGGTGAGTGAACTTCAGCTGGGGGTCTCCAGGGGCCTCGTCGTTCTGGGGGCGGATAGGAGTTAAACTGTGAAGGCTCTGATTGGCTCCTTCCATGAAGCGTATGCCAGAATGTATACCTATGCACGACCCAAGCCTCGGGGGGGGGCGGTGAGAGTACACACACTCTTTGAGGCATCTGGCATTTTGAGGATGGGACACCAGGCCATCTGGTTCAATCCAGTGATAAATGATTCAACAAGTGTTAGTGTCTGGGTCCAGGCTGGGTGCAAACCCCAGGAACAGGGTCCATCATTTAAGGTAGCAGAATTCTCTCCGGTTTGCCAAGTGCGTGCATGTCTGTGTCCCGTTCAGTGCTCCCGGGGGTGAGCTGTGCAGGTGGGGGAGGGCGGAGGCTCCCCAGTTTGCCCTGAAGATTCTGAGGTTCAGGAGGCCAGCTCACTAGTTCAAAGTCACATGAGTAAGATCAAGAAAGCCCTGGTTTAGGTCCGAATGTGAGCCACTCCTTCACTGTTTAGGTGCTCTGTGACTCGGGAGCACAAGGCCGGCCTCATTTTCCCCCATCTGTAAATGGGGGATACATGTTAAGTGTCAGAGCACTTAGCTGGGGGCCGGGTAAAGAGTAGGTGCCTAGGAAATGCACAGCTCCGTTTCCCTCTGGCTTTCTGGTCCCGCTCTGGGCCTGGGCCTCTCCTAGTCCCTCCCTTCTTCCCTGCCTCGAGGGTTTCAGGTTCACTGTTGTGACCTTGCACAGAAATGTCTTGATATTTGCTGCCAGGTAGACAAAACATCTGGAAGATTGGCCCATCTTTTTCCTCTCCATCCCAATGTTTTGGTGTCATGAAGATAAAGCCACAGAGACGGAACTGCCAGGGCCCGGTTCCCAGAAGGCCGTAAAACACGGGCGATTCTGCCTGGCCCCGCTCCCCGCAATCCAGTAAAGTGCTCCTTGCATCCAAGACATGGTTATTTTTTACAAAATCGCTGAACTAGCCATGTTAGCTGTATTGATCAATAAATTACTTTGATGAAAACTCAGTAGGCAGTGTCCCCTTGGCACTCATTCCCACACAAAGGAAGGGCTCTACACTTTTCACTTCTCAAAAACCTTGGTGCCATTTCCTGTCCCATTTTTCTTCTCTGAGCCCCGTTCCCAGGGCCACTGCCCGAGCTGGGATGCACTTGGCCAGGCCGGGGAGCTCTCTGGGACCACTGGCAGGGCTTCTGGGCCATGGCATGCAGGCTCCCCGGCAGGAGACTTAGTTGCTTATCTGCCTGGACCTCCAAGAACAGACTTGCTTTCCAGGGCACCTTGTCCCCACAGCCACCTGCTGCTAGTATCCTCCCATCTGTGAGGGACTCCTCATTAGCAGCCCTGCTGGGGGAATGACAGCCAGTGACAGCATCAGCCTCCTCGTTTGCAAGAACCAGGAGCCAGAGCAGTCCCCTGGTCTTCCCTTCAATTCATTCATTCATTCATTCATTCATTCATTCATTCATTCATTCACGTGACACGTTTTTGAGCCCCTGCTCTGTGCCGGGAACCTTCTATGTGACATCTTACTGACTCCTTACCAAAAGGCTGGTGTTGGACATTGGCCTTTCACCCCCTCCTTCAGGCATAACGATACCTGTATGGCTTGGCTAGGGGAGGCGGGTGTTGTGCTAAGCGTGCTTACGTTGGGGATGAAGCAGCAGGGTCTGCTGATTAGGAGTCCAGACATGGGGCTTTGCTGCCTGGGTTCAAATCCTGGCTCTTGACCTTGGACAATTTCGGAACTTCTCCGTGCTTCAGTTTTTCCATCTGTAAAATGCAGATGAAAAAGCGTTTGCCTTATAGGGTTGCAAAACAGATTGAGCTACTGTGGGTGAGCACCCCGTGCCGAGAACTTTAGAGCGCCGTGCAAGTGATGGCGCTTCTCAGCTGGTGAGGATTCAATGAGCTCACAGGGGTAAAGTGCTTACAACAGTGTCTGCCGCATAGAGCTTGAAGCTTGGAAGCTAATGTCGTTGTCTCACCCTATTGTCACAACAATGCTGAGGCAGGAACAGTTAGCCTCCCCATGTTACAGATGAAGAAACTGAGGCCAGGTAGATCACCCAGGATGTCGGAGCAGAAATCTGGCCGTGGATGGTCTGACCGCAGCCCCGGGCATTTTTCTATCTTGCTGGAGGGCCTGGCGCAATCATGTGCTGTTGTGGGGTCGGAGGGCCCCTGGGAGATGCTTGGGCGAGCAGAGTGCACGTGGTGCAGAGGGGGAGTCTGCTGCCCAGAGGGGTAAAGTGACTTGCCCGAGAGCACAGTTGGGTGGGTGACTCCTGTGTGCTTCCTGCGTGCATTGTAGGCAGGGATCGTGTGTCTGGACGTGGGCTGGGCTGTCATGGCCATGCATGTCCCCTTCCCTCCAGGAACATCTTGAGAGTTCCCAGTGTAGCTGGTAAGCGGGTAGGTTCTTGAGTCAGACATGCTGGGTTTGAACCCCCATCCGCCACTTCCCGTCGGTCATGCTTTCTGTGCCTCAGTTTCCCTTGTTTATAGAAAGGACTGGGCGGGAGAAGACGCCTGGCGCGTAGCAAGCACTCAGTAGATGTTACCTCATCTTTATTCGTCTTGAGAATAAACTCTGAATTAACAAGAATAAACATCCCTTTGTACAGCTGTAAACATTTACAGCTCCTTTGGACCCTCAGACAGCTCTGGAAGATAGAACGGGTAGTGTTGGGTCCTTGCTAATTTGTAGCTGAGCAAAGAGAGGTCCGGCTAAGGGCACGGGTCTGGGTCACACAGCTGGCTGGTGAGGGAGGCCAGCCTCAATGATCTGCAGGCCTGCACAGGAGCCTTCTGCCCTGCGCAGGGAAGCCCGGCCACCCCCCCATGGAAGCTGGTCTACAGCAGAGCTGGCCTCCCAGGCTGCTTCTCTCCTTTCCCCAGTGTGGCTGTGCTCTCTGCTAGCCCAGTGCCGCCCTGTCAGTGGGGGTGGCCCCGCTCGGTAGCCCCAGTTCTTGCCTCCTCGTCTTCATTATGGGGACATTGGCTGTCCCCGCCAAGCTCTGCCTCTCCCCTGTTCCTCGTCCCCTGCCCCCGCCCATCCTCATCCTGGGGACTGTGGCTGCAGGCCAGGGGACATTTTTCCCAATTACTACTATCACCCAAGTTCCTGATTCAGCCTGGCCTGGCCCGGCCCCATTTGCATACCATTAGCTATGATGCCATGCATTATGGATTCATATTTAATTTTAGTACTTTTTGGAGGCAACTCTAACCTAATTAAAATCTCCTTCTCCAAGAACCTGACATTTCCCCGAACTCTGGTAACATGGGCTCTGCACAAATGGACCCCCCCCACACACACACCCCTCCAGCCATAGACACATACTGCCATTTCAGCCCCTGTTTCATGAATTCTTTTTTTAAATGAAAAGGGAAAAATGAAAAAAAGTCTCTCTCCTCCAAGTTGATTTGTATGCAGACTTATCTGTGCGAGCCCCCTGGGGCTTGTGCCTGGAGAGGCTGCTGAAGCTGGGCTCCACAGAGGATCTGGGGCTGGGGAGTGAGGGAACCCAGGCTCCGGCTCAGCCTTGACCTGCCTCTCTCGGGGAGTCACCGAGCCTGCCCATGCCTCAGTTTCCCCTCCTCCTTGAGATCACTGCAAGATAAAAATCTCAAGTCCACATCATGCCATTATCTTCTGCTGTTCGCACTCAGGCAATCTGAAATGAAGTATGTGGAAATCTTTCCTTAATCAAATGAAAATAAAATAGCAGGGTGGGGGGGGCAAGTGATGGAGAGGGAGAGATGAATAGGTGGCACCCAGGGGATTTTAAGGGCAGTGAGTCTCTTCTGTAAGATACTATGATGGTAGATACAGGTCATTGCACATTTGTCAAAAACCACAGGACACACAACACCGGAGTGATGTCAGTGTAGGTTCATGGGTTGTAACAAACCTACCACTCTGGCCGGGGCTGTTGATAGAGGTGGAGGCTAGACACGTAGGGGGAGCGGGAGTAGATGGAAATGCTCTCTATTTTCTGTTCATTTTTTTCTATGAACCCAAAACTTCCCTAAAAAATAAGTTTTTAAAAAATAATAAATAGCTCAATATTTCGTTTTCTTTTAGAGTTATTTATTTATTTGAAGGGGGAAGGGACAGTGGGAGAGGAAGGGAGAGAATCCCAAGCAGACTCCCCACTGAGCATGAGCCCGACGCCAGGCTCCATCTCACGACCCTGAGATCATGACCTGAGCCGAAACGAAGAGTTGGATCCTTAACTGACTAAACCACCCAGGTAACCCCTAGCTCAGTATTTCTTGAGTGTTCCCCATATGTTAAGCATTTTACATGCATTAACTAGTTAATTCTTGTGGCAACAAGTTGAGGTCAGTATTATAATTATGACATCCCCACCGGGTAGATGAGGAAACGGAGGCTCAGAGGGGAACGTAGCTTGCCCAAGATCACACAGCGAGCAGATGGTGGAGATCGGACTCATTCCTAGATGGCTCACCTTCAGAGCCTGTGGTCTTAACTATGACACAGCTGCCTCCTCCTTTTCACCAGGGAAAGCAGCAAGGAGATGGGCTGGAATTGCTTCATTGTTCCAATTCTGTGGTAATGACTTCATTCTTGCCTGACTCTGGAGCAAGGGATCAGTCTTGGTCCATCTTCCTGACGTTTCTCAGAAATCAGCATCTGACCGTGCACTGGGGGTGCTCAAGGTGTTGGAGCACAGACCCCACCTGAGCAAGCCGGGCCCTCCCTCGTCTGGGTTGGGCGTGGTGAGAGCACAGAGGTTCCCCAGGAAAGGGGGACGCTGACACTGCTCCACCCCCAGCCTCTCACCGTGACCTTCCTACGTGTGGAAGCACCAGAAAGATTCGTCTAGGTGGGTGGCTTTGTCTGGGGTTGACCTTAGGTTTGCAGTGTCGGGAGAAGAAAATTTATTTTCCCCCAAATTTGAATGATGAAAAATTTCAAATGTATAGAAAAGTTGAGAGAATTTTGTAGTGAATACCCAGAGACTCACGTGGTATGTCCTTAGTTACCATCTGGCTTCTGCTGGGGGAGTGTCCACTGTCATTTCAGCCCTCGAACAGGACCGGGGAAGTGGGGCTTCTCATGCCCATTTTACAGATAAGGATACTGAGGCTCAGATGGACAAAGTTCCCTGTCTAGTCCACCCAGCCCGTCAAGTATAGAGCCAAGGCTGACCCCCAAGTCTGCTCTTTTTCACTCTTCTGTTTTCCCCACAAGACTCAGAAGTCCCCTTTCTACTGGCAGGCAAAGCCATCCTCCCTCAGGCCCCTCCGGGTGCTGGGAGGAGATATGCGTGGTGGTCAGAGGGCAGAATGGAAGTGGAGGCAAGATGCAGGGTGTTCCTCTCAGGCAGGCTTGTGCTGGGCACATCGCCCTTTATGACAGGCGCTCCTTCTTCTGAGGCTCTTGGCCCATGAGGGACCCAGAGCTCTGAAGAGCGGTTGAGCCCTCTGACGGCTGGGCGGCTCCTGGGCTCCAGGGTCCTCCCACCTTCCCACGGCTGCCTGCTTGGTTTAGGATTAGGATTGTGACCCTTTGCTGCCCTCCTCAGAAGCCTTCCCTGACTCCCACTGCGCTCAGCCCCCTACGGGACTGGCCACTCTTCAACCGTGATGTGAAGAAGTAATTGTTGGACCAACCACACGTGGTTGAGCGTGTCGAGGAAGTGCGTGGAAGGTGCCTGGCCCGGGCCTGGCACGCAGTGTGCACACAGTATGGGAACCATTCTTGTGGCCAGTCGGAGCTTCCCAGCAAGATTTGTGCTCCTGTCCCCAGCCAGGCCCGATGGCTCCCCGATGCCACCGCACACTCGGGCCTCCTTTGGTGCCTTTGCTCCTTTGGTCCGCGCTGCCTGGAATGCCGTGCCCAGCACCCACCAAGGTCAGATCTCATCTTCTCCAGAAGATTCTCCAGTGTCCCCCCGACATGAATGACTTCCCTCCTCACCCTCTGCCTGGCCCCTGAGCTTCATGATGATAAGCACAATCCGGTGCTGGGCCGCGTGGCTTGACTCTCAGCTCTGTCACTGGGTGGTTGCCTGACCTTGGGTAAGTTACCTGTCTGCTCTCTGCCTCAGTTTCCTCATCTGCAAAATGGGTGTGATGATAGACCCTCCCTCCTCATGAGACCTGCCTGAGTTAACAACAGGAAAGAACATTCTCCTGGTGCCTGTTCCAAGCATGTCAGAACCTGTGCCGCGGGGGCTTCCCCTGCTGCTCTGCTGAGCTGAGCTGACTCTGGTTCAGCCTCCATGTGGGAGAATCAGTGAGGGGGAGGCCCGGCAGGTGGACAGGATGCTCCTCCAAAAGGCAGAAGTCAAGGGCAGCCAGTAGGCCGGGGCGCGGAGCGGGCGTACGCGGGGCTGAGGCAGGGGTCTCCGTCCGGCACAGCCTCCTCTCTGGGAAGAGGTGAGCTTCTGGGTTCAGGGCTGTGGAACAGTCTCTGGGGGATAAGCAGCCACTCCCGTGCTGTGTAGGCCGGGTTCAAATCCGACCTGCTCTGCTGGTTGGCTGTGTGGCCTTGGGCTAGCTCCGTGGCCCCTCCCAGGCCTCAGTTTCCTCTCCGCAGCAAAGCCACTCCGCTTTGGTGCTTCCCACGGCTGCAGACGGCTCGGCTCAGGCCTGGCTTGACCACCTGCCTCCCTCATTGGGGCCCTGCCCGTGACTGGGAACAGAGCGCTGACGTGTGACCCACGTGCCTGGTTTGCATGGAGACTGCCCTTTGTCCAGAGGGATTTTGATTTTTAGATTTTTCACGAATAAGTTCACCGGAGTCCTGTGGGGCATTGACCAGGAAGGTCTTTGACTCGAACCTCCATTAGCTGCCGCCTCCTCTCACGCTGAGGCTTTTGCAGAAAAATCATTTAATGTTTTCTCTGTGTTTAAAGAAAGCTCCGAGGACCCATCAGGCTCAGCCTGGCCGGCGTGATCCTGAAACAAAGTGCAGTCCCCAGTGCAACATGCCAACCTCTGCTCTTAAGTAAATTCGGGGGAGCATTTCTGCACGTGGCCTGGCTGGCTATATTTAGGCCTTGCCAGGCCTTTAAAGTGGCTCTGAGCTAAGGCTCACAGGGCGGGGGCGGGGGGGGGAGCCCCACCCGAGTGAACCGAGCTGGAGTTTGTTTTGCAAGGTCTGGGGTTCATGCTTGGCTCTCACAGGTGTGTATTTAGTGATGGGGAGGGAGGGCCCCAGACCCCAACGAAACAGACAGCCTTCCGGAGGAGGTTCCCCCAAGCTCGGGCCTCCTGAGTCCCCCTTTCACTCCCCCCCAACTGACTTACACCCACGCCCTTCCCTGTTGCTGCATCTTCATCCCTACCTCCACCCAGGTTGCCTTCCAGCCTTCCGTGTCAGGGATTCTCAGTCCCTGGTATGTCTCTGCAGGCCAGCTTATCCTCACTCAGAAACCTGTAAGGGCTCCCTGGTGCCTGCACGATAAAGCCTAGCCTCCCCAGCCTAGCATTCAAGGCCTTCCATGATCTGGCCTTCACCGACCTCTTCACCCTCACCGGCACCTTGGGAGTAAATTCCATGGACAATAGGGGCTTTTGTCTGCTTTATTTACCACAATATGCCTAGTGCCTTGGGGATCGTCAAGAACACTATAGAGGTGCCTGATAAATATTTGCTGAATGTATGAATGAATGAATGACTGAATGAATGAATGATGCCGTGAGCTGCAGTTTCCTGACCCTCGTGTTTTTGCTCTGCCAGCCCCGTGCTGCCAGGCAATCCTTCCCACCCCTTTGCCCACCTGCGTTCTACCCTTTATTTTTTTTTTTTAAGATTTTATTTATTTATTTGACAGAGATCGAGACAACCAGCGAGAGAGGGAACACAAGCAGGGGGAGTGGGAGAGGAAGAAGCAGGCTCATAGCGGAGGAGCTTGATGTGGGGCTCGATCCCATAACACCGGGATCACGGTGAAGGCAGACGCTTAACCGCTGTGCCACCCAGGCACCCCGCGTTCTACCCTCTAAAGCCCAGATCGGGTCCAGCCTCCTCTGAGACCCCTTCCCTGGTAGCCTGGCCCCTGCAATCCCTCCTGTTAGCTGCGGCACCACCTGTGGTTAGACACCCAGTGTCTTCCTTGTGATCTGGCTTTCTAGAGGCCCATCTGCTCTTATTCTTGGCCGCACACCTCTGAGGTCTAGGGCAGGTGAGTGTGCCTCCACAACCTTGGCCTCTCAGTGCTTCCCAGAGTTCCTGTGTGGCTTTTAGCGGATGTGAGAGGGAAGGTGGTTCCGCTAGGATGAGACCTGGGCTGTCCAGGGGGGGCAGAACTGGCCCTGGTGGGGTGGAGGGTGGGGGCAGAGATGTTGCCACAGGTGGGGGATGGGGCCTGGTCCTTTCAGGCAGAGCGTGATGTCCACAGGGGCCGGCAGCGGACATCAGGTGGGGACCCAGACAAGAAGAGCCACCAGAGAGGTCAACACAGGGCAGAGGAGTGACCAGAAAGTGACAGAGCTCAGAGGAGGAGTCCCAGCGGCAGGTGAGCTTCAGAGTTTCAAGGCAGCAGAAGTGGGCCAGGACTGGGGAGTGCTGGCATCGGAGAAACTGTCCTGAGGGGGAAGAGATTATCAGGCAGGTGTCCGAGACTTGCCCCGAAGCCCAGGAGCCAAGGGAGCGACCCCGTGTCACACCCAGCAACCGAGGTTAGGGCTCCAGCTGGCCAAAGGGCCAGCTCCGCTGTGGGCTCCCTCTGCTGTGCTGGGCTGGCTGGGGAGGGGTGCAAAGATCTGGAGAGCTGAGACTGGGGTGCGGGAGGGATCCAGGGGTTTCACTGGGGAAGGGGAAGGAAGAGGCTCCAGGTAAACACAGTAGGTGTTTGGTAAATGTGGGCTTCAGCCATGCAGATAACAGTTGTCCCCCCTGCCATCACCATGCCTAAATCACACGTGGGAAGTCTCCGTTGGAAGGCTTTAGAGGACACACTTGTGCGCACACACACACATGCCTGCATACACACAGATACACACACATGCACACACGTAGAGAGACACACAGACATGCGCACAGACCCCCCTTCCACAGTTCATGACAACAGAGAGATGCCAGGCGTGGAGCATGGGGAGGGACCAGACGACCACCGATGCCTCTGGAGGCCCCTTCTCTGAAGACCAAGCTTGTTGATTGAAGGGTACAAGTGTGAACAAAGGGAGTGGGGGGGACGTGGGGGCTGAAAGCGGCCTGGCCAGCCCCCACCCCCTCCACCCCGGCTCCTGAAACTCAGTATTTTCCTGGTTCATCTGGGGTCACTTAGCTCTCAGAGGGGACAATTCTCTGCCTCTTTGTGTGATTTTTTTATCCTTTTCAAAGCCCTTTTGTGCACAGTTTTCAATTTGATACCCCCCGTGAGGTAGGCAGGTATTCTTATCTCGGCTTTGTAGATAAGGAAATCGAACCTCAGAGAAGGTGCCCGGCTTGACCAAGTCCCTCAGAGGGTGGGCTGCGCGGCGGGGATTGGAACCAGGAGCGTGTGCCTTTCTGCCCTGTGGAGTTCGCCTCTGCCCTCTGATGCGTGCTTGTGTCGGAGAGCAGTCTCCTCGGGCCGCAGGCATCCCTGCTGTTTCCCGGGGCGTGCGTGTGTCTGAGGGGGTGCCGGCGGCTGCGGTCGGGCTAAGTGCCCCCTCAAGTATTTCGTCCCCCCCACCCTCCTTCAGTTGGCTTTAGGGGTCCTGATGGCAACAGGTGCCCATCCCAGCACCCTTGGTCCCACCTCCTCCCTTGCCCACTGGGGGCAGCACTGGAAAGAGAGTGGGAGCTGGGGAGCCAGTGGGGTGGTGGGGTGGTGGGAGGAGAGACGAAGTGGCCCTTTCAGCCCAGAAGGGTAGCGCTGGTGGAGCCTATTCAGAATTTGTCAGTTTGGAGGGAGCAGAGAAGCAGAGAGGCCCGGCTCTCTAGGAGCCGCGGAAGGGGTCTATCTGGGAACCCAAAGGACAAGTTCTAAGAGAAGTTCAAAGAAGATGTTAAGAGGCTTTCGGAGAGACGTGTGGGTTCGGTCAGTTGCTCAGACAGGCCAAGAGTGGATTCAAGGTACAAATGAAGACGAAGTGAGTGGTGATTCTGTTTGGGGGAGGGGCAGTGAGGTGGGGGCTGGGCACCTCTTGGCCGGACCCAGACCTCTCGCCCACCCCAGATCCTGAAGCTCAGCCCTTTTCACCTGTCGAGGCTGATACCATGGACATTAAGCAAACATCTTTCTCTTTCTCCTGTGCAAGGCCGACTCAGCGTCTGAAATTTCATGGCACGGACCCAGGAAGGCATTGTTGAGGTTTTGTGTTTGTGTCCAAAAGTGTAATTTGGGCTATCAGCTGGGATTAATTTTTAATTAATGAATTAGTAACTACTCCATCTCATTCCACGGAAATAACTTGAGGTTGTTGATAAGAATTACATTTAATAAGGTAGCTAACTTAGTTTTCGAAGAATCCAGGACCAGTAAAAATATAAATTAGAGGTAAAATGTTTCCTGGGAAGAACGATAAAATACTGTTGTTAAATTGTAATGTCCACGACAGTTGCTGCAACGGGGCCAAATATTTGACTCTGTGCTTCCTAGTGGCTAGTACTACTGGTTATAAAAATTTTACCTTATCTTTATAGAAGGATCACCCTGGTATCTCTGGGACACAATAAAGCTTTTTATTAACCCTTCATCTTAAAGTAATTTCTTCATCTAGGGCTTTATATGGAAGGTGCTGAGAGTTGCAAAATCCTTCTAGCAAATCAGTGGCAGATTTCCTAAGACTGAGGCTAGGTATTGTCTGCTCTCCATGTCAGCTGAAGCCACATGACAAAACTCATAATGACAAAATGAAGCCAGGAGCCTACGTACGCTCCAAGCCCACAGCTTGATCAAGGAGAAATGCTAGAACGGCCGGAGGAGTAGGTGGCTCGCCTGCTTGGCCCATTCTTCAAAATGCTGTTTTTCTCCATTAGACTTCGGGTTTGTGTTGGGCAAGAGATGGTGGATGCTGCCGTCTCTGGCAGGATCTGACAGCCAGGTGGTGGTTGGTTGAGAGCTGCTCCGTTTCGCTGCGAGCAGGGATCACCGGGATTCTTCATTTAATCATGATCACCTTCTACTAGCAGACTTTCGCGTGCACCTTCATAAATGTTGGTTCTTTATGTATTGTATACATGCATACCCGGGTCCGTATCTATGTACCTTATACCTTATCTGTGCAAGTAAGTAATCAAAATGGATGGGATTCCGATCAGTGTAGCTAGAGACTAATATATATATTAGATATATTATATTATATATGTATATATACATATATTATTAGATTATATATTTTATATATTTTAATATGTATATATATGTATATGTATGTAGATATGTACATATATGTATCTGTGTATATATATTGTGTGTATATATATATGTTTGGGGTTTTTTTTGGAGAGAGAGAGAGTGCACAAGCAGGTGGGGGTGGAGGAGCAGAGGGAGAGAGAGAGTCTTGAGCGGGCTCCCTGCTCAGCGAGGAGCGGGGCTCAATCTCACAGCCCTGAGATCATGACGTGAGCTGAAATCAAGAGTTAGACGCTTAACTGACTGAGCCAGCCAGGCACTCCTAGAAGCTAATATTTCGTCCCTCTTCCCAGTGGCTTGTCTGGTGCCCTCCCTAGGCTGGGCACCTTCTCCTTTGCTTCCTCCGCAAGCCTGGACTGCTTACCCACACTTTTCGGCTCTGACTGGGAGCTGGAGAGCGGAATGAACCCTCCCCCTCCACTGGCAGGCGAGGGCTTCCCATCACTACCCCGGCCTCCTCTCCTCTCCGTTGGGATAGCTCTGCAGCAGGTTCCCTCCCATCTCCCAGATGTCCCCCATGGTGGCTGCGTTGAGCCCAGCCGCCCGCAGCAGGAATTCGCTTGAGAAGGCATCTGCTGTTAGCCACCTCTTGCCCCGTCCCTTCGCTCACCCTACCAGTGCAGCCCGAGATCCCCTCCCAAGCAAACTCCTGGCACTCAGCTCCTTGTCTTGGATTCTGCCTCTGGAGAAATTCAGATTCCCTCCAAGCTTTCTTTTGAGGGATTGAGGAACCGATCCAGATTCTCATCTTCTTACTTCAGCTTGAAATGGGGCCCTGGTTTTTTTTTTTTTTTCTTCAAAACCAGTCCCGTGTCTCTTCCCCCAAACAGACAGTCTTAAACCTGGAGTGATGGTTCCAGCCTGGGAGATTTCCTGACCAGCCATTCCAGGCCCCCTCTGTGAGCAGGGAGAAATTCCGTAACGCTCCCGAGGCTGGCCAGCGCTGGAGCCCTGTGCCTTGCTGCCAGGGGAATCAGGTGCAGGACCCCCCCCCCCAAGTAATAAGTTAAGTTCCTGGCCCTACAGAGTTATTGAATATAAACTCATTAAGTTTGAGAGGGCAACTGCCAAATGCAATTGATTTTTGCTTTAGAACCATTGATCTCAGACAATTCCATCTGACAATAGGCAGATGAAGGACCCCTTGTCCAGGGCCTCTCCTGGCTTGTGACAATACAATGGAGCCATTGGCCCATGGGAGCTCATCTTTCTGAGTACTGTGGGCAGCGGGGGTGGGAGACGTGGAACATACATTTGCAGCACCTAAAGGCGTTTTGACTCTTGAAGTTAGGCATGAGAATTACTGGTTGGTAATCCCAGGAAGACCCTTGGATGGTTATGGACAGAATGGAAGTAGGACCTGCTGCAGTCTAATACATTTTACTCANCGAAGTAGGACCTGCTGCAGTCTAATACATTTTACTCATTCACTTCTGCAGCCCGGGACAGCTGCCGGCTTCCTTCTCTGGGGATTCCATGAAATCAGCCCCCCTCAAAGCAGTGCTTCGGTGGGTGCCCATGGGTGTTTGTGGAACATGGACTTTAGAGGTGGAAGAATCCCCCACAGGCATTTTGACCCAAGAAAGGAATTGGGATCAAGGTTGTTGTCTTTTTTTTTTTTTTTTAAAGATTTTATTTATCCATTCGACAGAGATAGAGACA